>NW_024824957.1:0-1624 GCF_019175285.1 Sceloporus undulatus
CATGGGTCATAGCAAAATTGATAATTTTGGCCCCCAAACTTGCCCTCAACTTATACATGAGGTCAACTTATAGTCAAGTATATACGGTAATGAATGAGTAGAGTTTATTGACTAGCAGCTCAAAACTATTCATTTCTATAACCAATGCTGGTTATGTTATTTAAAGCCTTATATCGCTTGGACCCTGACTATATGAGAGCCTGTATCTCCCAGTATGAACCTGCTCAAATTTTAGGATCTTCAGGCTTTTGCTTGTCCCCACCGTTTTCACAGGCATGTTTGGTGAGGACACAAGAGAGAGCCTTCTCAGTGGCCACTCCCAGGTTATGGAATCATAGAAGGTTGTGTTTTTATTTTTATTTTTATTTTAGTTATATCTAGGGTTGCCATAAGTCAGGACCTCCAAACCGGGACAAATGTAGGATAACATTTTCAAATGTAGGACACTTTTATAAACTTGGAGGACATGAAAAAATTTGCTGTTTTTTTAAAAATATATATATAGGGTTAGATGAGGGGTTAAATAAGGGGGTTTGAGAAAGGGGGGCTATAGAAGGAGGGCTAGATGGGGTACCTAGAGTGGGTTAGGGTTAGATAAAGAGGAGTAAGATAGAGAGGGGTTAGAGGGGGGCTTAGAAGAGACTTAAATAAGGGAGTTAGATAGAGGGGGTTAGAGAGGGCTTAGATAGAGGGGGGGTTAGATGGGCTCAAATTCTAAAGCACCAGAGTTGTTCTCTCTGCAGGGCTCTCAGACTAATAATAATAATAATAATAATTTGTTTTATTTATATACAGTACTGCTATTCCAAAGATCATAGCGGTGAACAGCAAGTAAGCTAATTAGCAAGTAAGCTGATTTGCCCCCAACAGTCTGGGTACTCATTTTAGCGACCTCAGAAGGATGCAAGCCTGAGTCGAGCTTGGGCCCTTTTGCTGGTCTTGAACTCGCAACCTTGTGGTTTCGAGTGAATGGCTGCAGTACAGGCATTTAACCACTGCGCCACCAGGGCTCCTTCATACATACAGACTACATACACACTGCAGAAATAACCCAGTCTGACAGTACTTTAACTGCCCTGGCTCAATGCTATGGAATTCTGGGAAATGTAGTTCGTTGTGGCTCCAGAGCAGAGCTCTGCTTGTTCAGTGCCAGGAGCTGATCTGCCTGTGTAGTTTGGCTATCTGTGAATTTCACAAACCACTTGGATTCCCAGTGATTGGGCGGTATAGGAAGCGTCGCCCCTCACATGTAATGATGCCGCCCCATAGGGTCCCGTTTGTACAGTGCCATAGATATTGTACCATTATAGCAGTTTGATACCACTGCCATGGCTCCATTCTAATGGCTGCTCCTGGAGTGTGGAATTCTCTTCCACAAACATCAAGGCTAGACTCATTTCTGTTCTCCTTTCACCATCCCCTCATGTGCATTATTATTGAAATAGACCTTCAGCCACCATCTTGAGGGAGAGAGAGGCAGGCTAGCTCCACCAGGCCTGCCTGGAAGAAGACAAGCCCTCCCTTCAGCCACCATCTTGAGGGAGAGAGAGGCAGGCTAGCCTTGCCGAGGCTCTTCCTCCTCTTCCTCTCCGACGGCTGGGTCCCTGAGGTGCCCCTCCCCTTT
>NW_024824958.1:0-1624 GCF_019175285.1 Sceloporus undulatus
GTATAAAAAGATTCCCAAGGAGCAGCGTATTTGCATTTTTGGAAGTGGGGATATTGAAAACATCATACACTATATGCTACATTGAAAGATATATAAAACCCCAAGAGATAAGCTTCTGAAGAGAAGTTTAGACCTTGTAGCTCACCAAAATGACTTACTTGTCAGCTAATCCCACTAAATCTGTCATGTTCAACACTGCTAGGTTTGCTGTGAAAGCATCTAAACTGGATTAGACTTTGAGGCTAAAGGCTGCATGGGAATCTGCAGTAAACAGATTAGATTAATTGGAATAGAGGATGGGGAATTGCAATATGGTTTTGTATGAAATATTTTTGTAATTTTAGTTTAAACATATTGTTCTATATAGAATCATAGAGTCGTAGAGCTGGAAGAGACCGCAAGGGCCATCCAGTCCAACCCCCTTCTTCTGCCATGCAGGAACTCTTAATCAAAGCATCCCCATTGACAGATGGCCATCCAGCCTCTCTTTAAAGACCTCCAGGGAAGGAGACTCCTTCATAATCTCCGAGGAAGGAGTGTGTTCGTCTGTTGAACAGCGCTTACTCTCAGGAGGTTCTTCCTAATGTTGAGCTGGAATCTCATTTCCTGGAGCTTGCATCCATTGCTCCATTGGGTCCTAGTCTCTGGAGCAGCAGAAAACAAGCTTGCTCCCTCCTCAACATGGCATCCCTTTAAGTATCACCTCTTAACCTTCTCTTCTCCAGGCTAAACATCCCCAGCTCCCTGAGTCTTTCCTCATAGGGCTTCATAGTTTCCAGACCCTTCTCCATTTTAGTTGCCCTCCTTTGGACACATGGCTCCAGTTTCTCAATGTCCTTTTTTAACTGTGGTAACCAGAACTGGACACAGTATTCCAGGTGGGGCCTTACCAGAGCAGAATACCGTTGGACTGTTACTCCCCTTGATCTAGACACTATACTTCTATTGATGCAGTCCAAAATTGCATTGGCCTTGTTAGCTGCCGCATTGCACTGTTGACTCATGTTCAACTTGTGGTCTACTTGGACGCCTAGATCCCTTTCACATGAATAAGTCTCTCATTCAGCCAGGTGTCCCCCATAATCCTATATCTGTGCATTTCATTTTTCTGCCCTAAGTGCAGTACCTTACATTTCTCCGTGTTGAATTTAATTTTGTTAGCTTTGGCCCAGGTTTCAAGTCTATTCAGGTCATTTTGAATCTTGATCCTGTCCTCTGGGGTATTAGCTATTCCCCCTAATTTGGTATCATCTGCAAATTTGATAAGTATGCTCCCAATCCTGTCATCCAGGTCATTGATCAAGATGTTGAATAACACTGGGCCCAGGACAGAGCCCCACTGGACACCCCACTGGTCACTTCTCTCCAGGATGAAAAGGTGCCATTGCTGACCATCCTTTGGGTTCGGCCGGTCAACCAATTACAAATCCATGTAACAGTTACTTTGTCTAGCCCACACTTTACAAGCTTGTTTGCAAGAATGTCATGGGAAACCTTGTCAAAGGCCTTACTGAAATCAAGATACACTACAGTGGTACCCCGGGATACGAAAGCACCGCGTTACGAAATTTCCGGGATACGAAAAAATTCCATAGGAAAAAACTGTTCCGGGTTACGTTTTTTT
>NW_024824959.1:0-1623 GCF_019175285.1 Sceloporus undulatus
TATACTCAGTGCACTATATCTGGCATTTATGTTTTTAGTATGAAGCTCAAATGGTCCAAGTATATGTATCTTTCAACAAACGAATCCATGAAGGTGACATACATATAAGAGTTTTAAGCATTATTAATATATTTTAGAAAGTTAATAAAAGACGTTCCAAAATTCATTGCTATTTGTGGGGGTTTTCAAGCTATGTGACCATGTTCTAAAAGAAACATCCCTGCCTGGTGCTCCAATCTAACTGAAATGCTTTAGAAATAATGAATCCGACATTCATTATTTCAAATAAATCAAAGAGATAGGCCCCCTTCTCGGGATGGAACAGAATAGCAATCCACTTTACTAATAGTTTAATCCCTGCAAACCAACTGAACACTCAGGAGCCCACATTCTTTTTCAGTTACTACTGTTACATGTCTTTCTTTCCCCTGATAGTTTATCTTATCTTGCCTCACCAACCAGATGGGTTTGCTCCATTCCCCTCCTATAAGGAGAGATTTATTAGCCTAAAATATGTCCAGTTAAGTGAAAAGCTTAGATATGGAGGTGAAAATATGACAAGAGAAGAGAGAGCATCTGTAGAGAAAAAGAAGCTACGCCAGGCAAATTTAAAGACTGATCAACAGGTTGGGGCATAATGGAAAATGAACAAATATGACTCCTCAGGTAGCGGCTGCCCAGTGGGACTCTGATGATGATAGAAAAGTTGATTTATGTAAAAACTTTTCAACCCTCAAATGAAAGTGTGTCAGAGGATTCAATAAGGAATGTAGTCGTTCAGAAAATGGAGGAGATGAAAGGGAAAAGGGAAAAAGGGAAAGGGAAAGGGAAAAAAGAATGTTGGAAGCAAGGAATGCAACAATCTTACATACCCTCCAAAGGAAACAAGGAAATGAGAGAAGGCTGCTAATTATTCTCTCAACCTTCAAAAAGCTGGAGAAACATGTTGCGACAGCGGCGAAGTCTCGGAGGGCAAGTTCAAGGCGCCATTTAGAAATGGAGGATTCTACGCCTGGTGGCAGGGCTGCAATAGTACACGCCTCCACTGATAGGGCGAACGCCATGTCCGTATTTCCAACATCAGCAGACGTGTTGGAAAACAACAGGACAGCACAGGAGTTACAAAGGGAAAGTGGTTTAAACTGCTCTTCTTCAAAGGACACGACATCAGAATTGAAAAATTATTTGAAAGCTTTGTTTTCTGATACTGATGGGGACAAAACGGGAGGCAGGGAGGAGATGGGGAGGGTGGGAAAAACATCTAGGAGTGTAAAAAGGAAAAGGAGAAGAGAACTGTGGGAGGGAAAAATGGAATAACACGCATAAATATAGGGACAACTACTAGGCTGAAGCAGTAGTGGTGGGTGACACTGAAGTCAACTCTCATAGAGAGAACAGTAGTGTTACCAAAGCTGACATTTGTCAGCACTGTGCAAAAGGAGGCAAAAGGTGTCCCTCCTTGTGAAACCATTTCACCAAGAAAACCTTTTAGGTGAGACAGCTCAATAACCAACAACTAGAAAGGAGGAGGCCATTCAGAAAACATGTCCAATAAAAGAAGCATAGTTAGAAGCAACACTACACATGTAATTGGAACATGGAACGTGAGAAGCATGAGCCAGG
>NW_024824960.1:0-313 GCF_019175285.1 Sceloporus undulatus
TTTTTCTTATCCTTTATTTTGTTTTTACATTGAAACAGGATACAAGGTAGGGTTGTCCACTGTCTGCTTTGATATTCAATTTGTGTTTAAAGCCCTTTCCATGTACTGTTAGGAAAAAAATTCCAAGATCAATGGACTTGTGCATTTTAATTTAGAGTTTTCACATTATTATTTTTGCAACTAATCCTTTGCTGTTCATTTCAAAGCACCAACTGTCAATCTCTTGTTTTGATACAAGATTCCTGTTTTGTGCAAGATTTGTGTGTGTGTGTGCTAGACTGCTGTTTTCTGTATGCAAAAAAAAAAAAAAAAA
>NW_024824960.1:413-1623 GCF_019175285.1 Sceloporus undulatus
AAAAAAATTCCAAGATCAATGGACTTGTGCATTTTAATTTAGAGTTTTCACATATTATTTTTGCAACTAATCCTTTAATAATAATAATAATAATAATAATAATTTTTATTTATATCCCGCCTTTCCAATTGCATGATCAAGGCGGCTTACAAGACAAGAAACAATAAAATACAGGTAAAGCATCACAATATAAAAAGTTTAAAAACATCATTACTAGGGGTAGGAATGGGAATCTATACAAATCACAATTCATTAGGGGCAAGAAAAAGACAATATATTGCACTAATCCGGGGTCGAAAAACAGAGAACAAGGAGCAGAGAAAAAACATTATTACCTAAGATGAAAAAGCCAACTGGAATATATGCGTTTTTAATTGTTTCTTAAAAGAAACTAAAGATGCAGAGGAATGGAGCTCTGCAGGGAGCTTATTCCACAATGAGGGGGCGGCGATAATGAAAGCCCTCTGTGAGGTCCTCACCAAATGGGATTTGGGGACCTCTAACAAACTGGTCCCAGATGTTCTGAGTGTGCGGGGCAGATTATATGGGGAGAGACGGTCCTCCAAGTACCCTGGGCCCAAGCCATTTAGGGCTTTATAGGTCAAAACCAACACCTTGTATTGAGCTCGGAAGCGAATGGGTAGACAGTGGAGATCTTTTAAAATAGGTGTTATGTGGTCTGTCCTGGAACTACCAGCGACCAATCTGGCTGCCATATTCTGCACCAATTGAAGCTTCTGGGTTTGGTACAAGGGTTGCCCCATGTAGAGTGCATTGCAGAAGTCCAATCGAGAGGTTACCAAAGCATGTACAACAGTTTCAAGGTCCCGACGGCCCAGGTAGGGGCGCAGCTGGCGTATCAGCCAAAGCTGATAACAAGCACTCCTGACCGTCGCGTCCACCTGGGATGTCAGATGAAGCGACGAATCAAGGAGTACTCCCAAGCAGCGCACTGAGTCCCTCAAGGGGAGCGTGACCCCATTCAGGACAGGCTGACAAATCTCACCACCCGGAACCGAGGGACCTATCACCAGTACTTCCGTTTTCCCTGGATTCACACTGAGTTTGTTCTCCCTCATCCAGTCCATTACCGACGCCAAGCAGGCATCTAGAGGAGAGATGCCATCCTTAGTTACTGCATCAGTTGGAGACACAGAGAAAATTATTTGGGTGTCATCAGCATACTGATAACACCGCGCCCCGTGTCTCT
>NW_024824961.1:0-1623 GCF_019175285.1 Sceloporus undulatus
TTTGTTCAGAGAGTTTGCCTTTGCCAGCCTTTCCTTGAAGCTGAGAGTATGTGATTTAGTTGCCTAGTAGGTTTTCTTGGTTTGTTCAGAGAGTTTGCCTTTGCCAGCCTTTCCTTGAAGCTGAGAGAGTGTGACTTACTTGCCTAGTGGGTTTTCTTGGTTTGTTCAGAGAGTTTGCCTTTGCCAGCCTTTCCTTGAGGCTGAGAGTGTGTGACTTACTTACCTAGTGGGTTTTCTTGGTTTGTTCAGAGAGTCTGCCTTTGGTGACTTATGTGTGTCCGAGTGTGCACCTTCAAGAGGTTTTCTTGGGAGTTTTGTTCAGAGAGGGTTTGACTTTGCCATCCTCTGAGGCTGAGAGAGTGTGACTTGCCCAATGGTTTTCTTGGAAGATTTGTTCAGAGGGGATTTGCCTTCACCTTCCCTTAAGGCTGAGAGGGTATGACAAGCACTGTGACGTACCTTGTGTGCCGCACCATTTGGACATGGTGCATGAGCCATGTCATTGACAAGTGCCCCATGTAAGATGTTTAGCCTTCTCAGTTGGAGAGAATCAGATTTTCATTGAATCCTGGTCTCCAGAGTCATAGAATCGTAGAGTTGGAAGAGACTGCAAGAACCATCCAGTCCAACCCCATTCTGCCATGCAGGAACTCTCAATCAAAGCATCCCCAACAGATGGCCATCCAGGCTCTGCTTAAAGACTTCCAAAGCAGGCCAAACAGGAAAGGAGGAGGAATAGCCCTATATGTCAGAGATATTTACACCAGTGAAGAGATCCAGGACATCAATCATGGAAGCCAGGTGGAGAGCATCTGGATAAGAATCAAAGGAAAGGGAAACAACAAGGATGTTATGGTGGGAGTCTACTACAGACCCCCAAGTCTGATGGAGGAATTGGATGATGCCTTTCTAGAACAGATGACCACACAGTCAGAAAAGAGAGATGTAGTAGTGATGGGCGACTTCAACTACCCTGATATTTGTTGGAAGTCAAACTCAGCCAGATAATCAAGATCCAGCAAATTCCTCACTTGCCTGGAAGACTATTTCATGGTCCAAAAGGTGGAAGAGGCAACAAGGGGGTCAGCTATTTTGGATCTGATCCTAACCAACAAGGATGACTTGGTTAATGGGGTGCAAGTGGTGGGATCCTTAGGTGAAAGTGACCATGTTCTCCTGGAGTTTGTTATACAATGGAGATGAGAAGCCAGGCATAGTCAAACACGCATTCTGGACTTTAGGAGAGTGGATTTCAGTAAACTTCAGTAAACTTAGAGAAGTATTGAGGGTGATCTCATGGTCAGAAATACTAAAAGATAAAGGAGTTCAGGACGGATGGGACTTTCTCAAAAGGGAGATACTGAAGGCACAATTTCAAACAGTTCCAGTGAGAAAGAAAAACGGGAGGTTGTCTCAAGAAACCAGGATGGATGACTAAGGAACTTTCAACCGAGCTAAGTTTGAAACGGAAGATGTATAAGAAATGGAAAAAGGGGGAAATCACAAAAAAGGAATTCAAAGAAATAGCAGGCATGTGTAGGGGTAAAGTCAGAAAAGCTAAAGCGCAGAATGAACACAGGCTTGCTAGAGAGGTTAAGAACAACAAAAAGGGCTTTTATGGAT
>NW_024824962.1:0-1623 GCF_019175285.1 Sceloporus undulatus
GAGTCTGGAGTCTGAAAGGAGCTATCCAACATGGTGGACTTTGGTCCCTAGACAGGTGCAGTAACTTAGGCCCAGTACAGACCGCCATTTTCCAGTGGCCTGGGGCCAATTCTGGGGTTCTGGGGTGTGCACCATCCGCACGCTCTGGAACCCTAACACATGACGGTGGCAGCATTATGGCAGGGTCCTGTCCATACGGGCATATGTTCCTCCAAAGACCCATGAGGATTAATGGGCCCCTATATCACTACAGCTGCCCATCCTGATCTCAGTGCTGCACAGATGTCAAAAAAGACAAAATACTCCTTGCTCAAAGACTCCCAATAGAAGACCTAGAGCTTTATCACACTAGTGAAACCCTGCAGGAAAATAGCAGGAAAACAGGAGTTAAACAACATTTAAAGTACATTCGAATGTAAACAAAACTTGCAAATTTGGCTAGTTTAATCCCACCAGGGAACTGTCCAAGTGAAATAACGTGAGGTTAAACCAAAGGCAAAGCAGAGAAAACCAGCAGCTTTTGTATTTTGGGTTGTTCTGAAAGCTGCTGGGTTTTTTTTTCTGCTTTGCATTTGGTTTAACTTCGCATTATTTCACGTTAACAGTGACGTCATGTGATAAACTTCAGGCATTTCTGGGTTTTCCCTAATTTAACTCTCATTTAACTACCGTTTTCCGCAGGATTTCACTAGTGTGGTAAACTTCCTAGAAATATAAAAACAGGAGTCAATAGGAAACCACATAAATTCCAGAAGTCAGAGCATGGTGGCTATTACCAAGTCATAGGAAGAAGGTTCACCACCAGCAGAGGTCAGCATTTTCCAAGATGTGTGAGGTCCAAAGGAAGCAGATAATTAAGTTTAACGCACAGGGCTCCTGGCACACAAATGGAACGATACAAAAGGGGCCGGGAAGGGAATGGAATGGGTTGGAGAAGCATTTTACCGCACACCAGAACGCCACCAAACGCTGCCAGAAATCCCCATTCCATTCCCCATCCATCCAGTTCCCTCTGCCAGCATGGCCAATGCTAAAGAATTACGAGAGTTTCCCGAAACCTGTGGTTGACCAATATTTGTAAATCGCTGCTCTAAAGATATTGTGAAGATAATTCAGATGAGACACTACATACATATTTCCGCTGAGCGGAAATAACAGTGAGACACGGAAGGCTGATATGTATATGAACTTATATGTTGAATCCATATCAATTATTATTATTTTATTTATTATGGTATTTATACTCCACTCTTCAGCCCTAAACGCTATCAGTAGTAATTAGGAATTAGAGGGTAGTGAAGTATCGGAAGAGTATCCTCAAGGGAGAAATGGAGGAGAAGGAGATCTATCATCTTAGTGCAGCATGAAGAAGTATATTCAACCTCATATCAGTACAGAGATAGCTTTCCTATGGACCTTATCACACTCGCAGAATCCTGAACGAAAACGGGATTTGAATTAGAATTAAATTAGGAAAAACCCACAAGTGTAGGATGTTTTTCACACAATGAGTGAAATAACGTGAAGAACATGGCTTTTTTAAACACACACACACACACACTCACACACACACATTCACACACACATATATTAGTGGGAGGGTGAAAAAGAAAAAGAAATCTC
>NW_024824963.1:0-1623 GCF_019175285.1 Sceloporus undulatus
GCTAATGGGGAAAAGCCGCGATTCCGTGCGAAAAAGCCGAAAAAAGCACCAAAAGTTTTTTCGTAACCCGAAAAAACATTCGTAACCCGAAACAATGTTTTCCGATGGGATTTTTTCGTATCCCGAAAATTTCGTAACCTGGGTATTTCGTATCCCGAGGTACCACTGTATATGAAAGGGAGAATCTCAGCTAAATTTAGGGTATCCTGCAGAAATTACTAGGTTGGCTGCTTTGGTGTGCATCCATTGCACTGTGCTGCCACAGTAGTTCCCATCTCACCATCCAGTGGGCAATGCCTATGGAACAACTTGCCACCTGATCATTGTATCTGCTTTTCACTGGGTAATGGATACATGAGCTGAAACAGGGCCAAGGGATATATGGCCATCTTGATAATGGATTGTGGTTGCCATTATGCCTGACTATTTTTGGTATTACTTTGGGCTGATGAGACTGGCAAGCCAGCAATATATGAAGGGCAGCATATACTTGCCGGCTGATTTAAAGGGCATGGAAGTGGAGATGGTTTAGGAAGCTACATTTGCTTCAGTGAAAGAAGCCTCAGGCTGCAATCCTATTTAAGGAAAGTTGAGAGGACATCTGAGCAAGTTCAGCAGGGCTTATTTTGAAGAGAAATGTGGAAGATCAAACTGTAATTTTCTATACAGAGTTACTTGGGAATACTGAACAGAGTGGAACCTACTTCCAAATAAGTATGCATGGAATGTAGATAATTTTTGCACTCAAAGCAATTGGAAAAGGAGTAAAAAAATGAATTTGCCAATATAAGATCTTCACGTCTTCATCCATGGAGTGATCACATTTGGAAAAGTGTATACAGTTCTTGTTGACAAATCTCAATAGGGATATTACACAGCATCAAAAGGTGCAGAAAGGGAAAGCTAAGGAAACTTCCTTACAACGAAAAGCAACATTTGCGTCTTTTTACCTTGGAAGGAAAAAAGAGAGAAAATGATATTGTGAATAAAAATAGCTTTTAATTGTAGCTGTTTTAATTTTTCCAAGATACTTTGAGTATAAAGACTTGGGAATTGGGAAATGATGGGGAAGGGAGGGAGGGATTGAGGGACAGAGGGAGATTTCCCCCCTCATATTCTCTTAATATTAGAATTCAGGGTCATTTAGAGGCTGAACAGACAGCTTGGAAAAATTGGCTTCCTGGTGGCTTGGGGCCATGCATTTTGATGCTGCACACCCCAAAGTTGCAAGGAAGCCATTTAGATGGAGGTAGCTTCAAGCTGCTCTAGGGGTGTGGCGTTTTGATGCAATATGCCCTCGGAGTGGCTTGAATCTGCCTTGGTGTTGCAGCGGGGCATCCTAAGGTGGCTGTTTACCATCCCAAATAGGAGCAGATCTTTTCTGCTCCTATTTGGGCTAGCAGAGGGGTGGATTGGGGCTGCGGCATATGGGGCAGTCTGTTTCACCCCATAATAATAATAATAATAATAATAATAATAATAATAATAATAATTTGTTTTATTTATATACCGCTATTCCAAAGATCATAGCGGTAAACAGCAAGTAAGCTAATTAGCAAGTAAGCTAATCAAACACAATGCTGGAAATTTCAGCATAGGTGAAATGAAACAGTTCTTCATTAG
>NW_024824964.1:0-1623 GCF_019175285.1 Sceloporus undulatus
TGCTGGGAGTTGCAGTCCAAAAGCCAAAGGTCCTCCATCAGCTGCCAGTGGAGGGCAAGTTTCCAAATGTATGCAAATACAATCACACTATGGCATGCAGACAGTACCTGTCCTTGGTACACTGAATGGAGGGTAAATGCCAGTGTGCCACATCAGACCATGGAAAGCACTGGTGAAAAGCACTCAAGACTACTACAGAAAAGTTCAAAAACTTTACATAAAGAGAATGTATTACTGTTGTTATCACCATCATTATTAAGAAGTTGTCCTGCCAGTTTCAGCAGGCTGAAAACTTAAAAGCAAGAAATTGATAGTATTGTGTGACTAAATATCAGATAAGCAATCCACAGTGAATGCAGAATTCTGTTAAAAACAAACAGATGTGCTACTCGATGTAAATGATAAACCTTGAACTGAAGCAGTCAGTAGAAATAAAATGGGTTCAAGGTACCAATGTATTTCTAAGGTACCAACCAAAGTTAGTCATCCCTAAAACTGCCATCCAACATGGACTTACATGGTCCTTTCAGGGGCTACACCTGCACAGCAGGAATAACCCAGTTTGACACCATTTTAATTGCCATGGGTCAAAACTATAGAATTGTGGGAAATGTAATTTTGTAAGGCATTTAGCCGTCTCTGTCAGAGAGCTCTGATGTCACAACAAACTAAAATTCCCAGAATTCCATAGTATTGAGCCATGTCAGTTAACGTGGTGTCAAACTGGATTATTTCTGCAGTGCGGGTGCAGCCAGGGTCATCTTAAGAACTAGGCGATATACAGACCAGCACTTTGTGGTGGCCTGTGGGCAGAGTCACAGCGCAGCGTCCGCACGCTGGATGCCATGACCCTGCCCCTATGGTGCGATTTTTGTGTGCACCCATTCACACGGTGCACGCCATGATGACACCACTATGGCACAGCACCCAAATGGTGCAGCGCAGAAGGGACGCTTGGGGCAGCCTCTTTTTGCTCCCTTCAGGGAGTGGATCGGTACCACTGCATGCAGTTGCAGCAGCAACAATCTGAGGCAAAAAGGGGCGGCTGCATGCCACCTATCTGTACAACCCTTCTGTCCCTGAAGCAAAGGACAAGATTTCCTCTCTGTCACTGCGTAGCCATTCTCCAAGCAGAAGCCAACTAGACTGGAAGCTGAGAAATGGCAACTATTTCACCTGAAGGGACTCAGTGTAGGCCATGTGCCAGACCCAACTCTCTCTTCCAACCCTCTACTGCTGCTCTCTGCCCCATAGCAATCTACTGCCCAAGGCAGCAGCCATGCTCTTAAGGCTAGCACTGAGTTTCCTTGGAATCAGGAGATCCTACTTCTCAATGAATGTTCAGGATTGCACCACCCACCAACTGAAACCAATAGGAAATGGCCGCCGTATGACTAATGTGTCCTGTTGTCTCCAACAGCATTCAAAGTTAATCCAATACAGTCGGCCCTTCTTATACACCGATTTTTATACACGGATTCAAGCATACACGGTTTGAAAATGTTCCAAAAAAGTATACATTTCAAATATCAAACCTTGATTTTTCATTTTTTATAAGGGACACCATTTTGCTATCTCATTATATTTAATGGGATTTGAGCATACACGGATTTTGTTATACAC
>NW_024824965.1:0-1623 GCF_019175285.1 Sceloporus undulatus
TAAGAGACCCGAAGCAGCTTTATTTTGGCAGTCTGTAACAGGCCTAAGTGCAGTACCTTACATTTCTCCATGTTGAAATTCATTTTGTTAGCTTTGGCCCAGCTTTCTAGTCTATTCGGCCATTCTGAATTTTAATCCTGTCCTGAGGGGTATTAGCTGCTACTCCTAGTTTGGGATCATCTGCAAATTTGATAAGTATGCCCCCAATTCTGTCATCCAAGTCATTGATAAAGATGTTGAATAGCACTAGGCCCAGGACAGAACCCTGTGGGACCCCACTGGTCACTTCCCTCTGGGATGAAAAGAAAACATGGCCATGTTGGCTTGGAAATTCTGGGAGCTGCAACCCAGAAAAAAGTAACTTTCTAAGCTCTGCTATGTCCTTCTTTGTAAACTGCCTATCACACACCTATATTTGTTTGCGTTGGTTTTAAGAGCCGAAACATCACATCAGAAAAAGCTGGATTTGAATGTGAATTATAATTGGTAAAGGGGCCGTCCTTGTCTTTTTATTTGTTTAAAGACTTATTGGACAGGGGAGTGAGGGCTTTTGTTTGACTTTGGCCATGTGCTCTCCCTGATCATATGGCCTAAGGGGGTGGGGCTTCTGCCAAGGTTCTCACTTGCTTAGGGAGTGAGCTAGTAGCCATTTGCTCTATATAACTGTTGCCTCAGTCTTGCCAGACTATCTTTTTTAAAAAATCAGGTCATGAGTTTAGTAGATGATGGGAATGCTGTGGATGCCATTTATCTGGATTTCATCAAAGCATTTGCTAAGGACCCCCGTGATATTTTGATTAGCAAACTTATTGTGGTGTGAAGAAAACATTGCATTTTACCAGAGGAGGCAGTCACAACATTCCTTTGTGGGGGGGCTGTGGCTGAGAGAAGACATTATGCCTTGGACAATATGCAGGAGCAAGGCACCCTCCCTAATTCTTTTTACAAGGTGTCATGGTATGCTGCACTTTATCATGTCTAAATTATATTAATAAATGGTGGTGCCCACAGAAAACGTTGATGTGCAGAGTAATAAACATTACACCCTCCCTATGATCGGTTGTGTCCGGGACACCAAAATATATTTTGTTAAATGTTTTTGGGTTTATTTTCATCTCCCCCCACTATCCAGACCCCTAGAATCTCAAATCCTGCAGAAGTTGATTCCTTTCCCACAATCTCTTTACCCCAGTTTAAGTAGGGATGGAATCATGCGCCCCTGCAGATGCAGTTCCCTGCATTCCTCACCATTGACTATGGTGTTTTAAGGCTCAAGGGGTTTGCAATGCAACAATTTATGGAGGCTTACTGGCTTTTTTAAATTGATAACATTCAGCTTTATTGTGCATTTCTCATTCTGTCTACATTGTCTTCCCAAAAATTAACCCATGCCCCCCCCCACAAACCTGCCCAAAGCATTTGTCGTCTTGCTTTATTGTCTTCATATAATTTTTTGGAGTGCACAAATGTTTTGAATGTCAGCTCCTAGAACACCCAGCCAGTATGAGCAATGATATAGGAGCTATAATCCAAAATACCTGGGTCACCAATGATTTACCACCCCTAGCCTAGTGCCTCAAACATAGATTTAAAGGTGGAAAGCAATTATGCTCAGTTTTATAT
>NW_024824966.1:0-1623 GCF_019175285.1 Sceloporus undulatus
CATAAATGAGGCATCAGAAGAGAGGGGTTCTCCTCGGCCCCACTTTCCACAAGGGAGGGGGCTCCTCAAAGACCTTTTTACCTTTGGATCCCCCTCCTCTCCATGGACATGCCTCTCTCCAAGGGTCCCACCGGCCTTCATGTCTCATAATAACTCCCCAAGTATCCAGGACCCAAGGAATCCCCCAAGGAGGGGGCAGGGAAAGAAAGAGGGATAGGAGGCCTTGCAAGACTCCTGCCTTTCTTTGGGGGAAGAAGAGGGGCTTCTCCCCTCCAGCCATTCCTCTGAATGAACAAGGGCTCTCCCTACTTCCCTCCCTCCCTCAGAACAGACTGTGAGGGCAGAAATGGCTTCTGGGGCTGAGACTGTGCAGGCGCATATAGCCCCAAAGGCCCCTCCTCAGCATGTGCAGGGATTGCCAGGGCCTAGATGCTGCTGCTTATTCTGCTGGAGGCCTTTGTGGAAAGGAAGGTATGCGCCGGGGTTCAGTGGCCTCCCCTTCCTTCCCTCCTTTCTTCCTTTGAGGAGACTGCGATGGAGGCCAAGGTGCAGTGCTGGATTCAGGAGGGAAAGGCAGGAAAGGAAGGCTCTGCTTTGGAAATACAGTGCTACCTCGGGTTATGAAATTAATTCCTTCCGCCGCTGCGTTCGTAACCCGATACATTTCGCAACCCGAAAAGGCTTTTCCGAAGCGCGGCTAGCGGTTGCGTTTGAATTTCGCGCCGAAATAAATTTTGTAACCCGAAAAAAATATCGTAACCCGGAACAGTTTTTTCCTATCTAACTTTTTCATATCCCGGAAATTTCGTAATGCGATCAATTCGTATCCCGGGGCACCACTGTATAGCTCTCTCTGTGTATCCTGTATGTTTGTGTCTGTGTGTCTGTGCTGTTCTTATGGCTGGGAATGGATCTAAGAACTGAGGAGAGAAGAAAGGGTCAGTTTTGTGCAAATTCAGAAATTCTGTGCATCAAAGTCCAGTGTGTTGAAACAGTAAAGAACTTTATTGAGAGCACATAGAAATTCAGTGTTTAAGCCAGAACTGACCACTCCAATCCAAACAATGCATTCAAACCCCAAAACCTAAAACTCTACCCTCTTCCAATCCTAGTCCCCACCTCCAATTCCCACAGTCTATGCCCCACAGGTAACAAAGCCCCCTTTGCCATTCCCAGAAACTAGCCCTTTCTGTTAATACTTGCCCCCAACTTTCTTCAGCCAACATCCCACACATTGCAAAAGCTATAATTCCCATAACTATTCTAACCAGCTGCAACAAATCCCAACCTTCCATCTACCTAACCTATACCACAACCCACAATCCCCAGCCAAATTGACAACCCAAAGCAATTATCTATACTATTGGCAATTAAAACCTAAACGTAACAAAATCCAACTTGAAAACATAGAGATATATTGACAAATTTTACAAATAAGATCACAAGGGCCTTTTCATTGCACTGCTGCATTGAAAATATATTTTTTGTATTCGTTATTGACAAATATAAAGTTAGGATTTGTGTGGCTTCTCTCCTGTGTGGACTCTCTGATGTTTCACTAGGCTTGACTTCTGAGGAAAACATTTCCCACAATGCTGGCATTTGTATGGCTTCTCTCTTGTG
>NW_024824967.1:0-533 GCF_019175285.1 Sceloporus undulatus
CCTTTTCTTTCTTTTCCTTCTTTAGAAAAAGCAAAGCGCTGGGAAAAGGAAAGGAATGAAAGCAGAGAAAGAAAGCGGCGCCGCAAAAACTTCGTCAAACTTCGCCCAAACTTTGCCAAACTTCTCTGGGTTTATTTTTTCCCTTCGCTCTTTTTTCCCTTCTTTCTTTCTTTTCCTCCTCCACTTCTTTCCCCAAAGATCTAGGGAAACACTTGGCCCCCTTTTTTATCTTTCCTTCCTCCTCTTTTTTTGGGATCCAGCTGCGAATCTCTAGCGCCCACTATTTCCAAAAGACGGGCATGGAACAGAAAGAAAGGAAAGGAAAGGAAGAATGTGAAAAGAAAGAAAGAACGAAAAAAGAAACAAAGAATGAAAGAAGATTTACCAAGAACTTGGAGGGGAAAAGAAGAAAGGAAGGAAGGAAGGAAGGAAGGAAGGAAGGAAGGAAGGAAGGAAGGAATAAAAAAGGAAGGAAGGGGGAAGCAAGGAAGTAAAGAAAGAAGGAGGGAGGGAGGGAAGAAACGAAGAAAAAA
>NW_024824967.1:633-990 GCF_019175285.1 Sceloporus undulatus
CCCTCCTTCCTTCCTTCCAAGCCGAGTTGAATATTGGAAAGAAATAATAGTAATAGTAATAATAATAGTAATAATATCCACACCACCAAAAAACCCAAATCACAATTGTTTTAAAAAATTCAAGGCTTAGGAGTCGAAAGAAGAAATAAGCAAATAATAGATATTATATATATATATATAAGTATAAATATATATTATTGTACATTAATAATATTACACACACACACACACACATTTTCATTCCACAACTTTTTGGAAGAAAATATGTTTTCTTTTCTTTTTCAAGGCGGAAAAAGAAAGGAAGGAGAAAGGAAAGGAAAGGAGGAGGAGAAAAAGGAAGAAAAAAAGGGAGGGATG
>NW_024824967.1:1090-1623 GCF_019175285.1 Sceloporus undulatus
CCTTTTCTTTCTTTTCCTTCTTTAGAAAAAGCAAAGCGCTGGGAAAAGGAAAGGAATGAAAGCAGAGAAAGAAAGCGGCGCCGCAAAAACTTCGTCAAACTTCGCCCAAACTTTGCCAAACTTCTCTGGGTTTATTTTTTCCCTTCGCTCTTTTTTCCCTTCTTTCTTTCTTTTCCTCCTCCACTTCTTTCCCCAAAGATCTAGGGAAACACTTGGCCCCCTTTTTTATCTTTCCTTCCTCCTCTTTTTTTGGGATCCAGCTGCGAATCTCTAGCGCCCACTATTTCCAAAAGACGGGCATGGAACAGAAAGAAAGGAAAGGAAAGGAAGAATGTGAAAAGAAAGAAAGAACGAAAAAAGAAACAAAGAATGAAAGAAGATTTACCAAGAACTTGGAGGGGAAAAGAAGAAAGGAAGGAAGGAAGGAAGGAAGGAAGGAAGGAAGGAAGGAAGGAAGGAATAAAAAAGGAAGGAAGGGGGAAGCAAGGAAGTAAAGAAAGAAGGAGGGAGGGAGGGAAGAAACGAAGAAAAAA
>NW_024824968.1:0-1623 GCF_019175285.1 Sceloporus undulatus
GGTGCACAACCAGGTGGTGAGTTCAAGCCAGAGGTGAAGAGCTACAACTCCCATCATCCCCAAGATGAGTACAAATATTTGAGACAGGAAGGAAGAATATGTTACTGCGATGCCTCCCAAACTAAGCCCACAACTCTAGCAATCCATAATCAACATGATCTATGTATGATTCAGGAAAATCAGAGTTACAGGCCAGCAACATCTGGAGGCCTAAGGTTTGGAGCCATGGCATTATGGCCTACCTGGGTGAGGAGTGCTCTACAAATCCTAACCTTTGCACATACCTCCTTTAGACTCCTGGTTTGAAACAGACAGCTGTAAAACTTGAAAGGGTAATTAAAATAAGTAGAACAATGATGATCACATTGTGTCTGAAAGTCTAGTAGGCAACTGGTTCAAGGAGAAATCCACCAGCTGATGAAGCCAAGTCCAGATGGATATAAAATGGACTATGAGTTGGTTTCCTTAACTTACCATATACAAGTGTTTACTATCCACTATGTAGCATGAGCACATTATGCAGCCACAACCATGAAGATGATGGAGGTATCAGTAGATGTGGGGTAATTCAGAGGTCTTCAGGTTTGTTGGGTACATCTGGCCCTCCATATCCACAGATTCTTTATCCATAGATTCAGTCACCCACAGTTTAAAACTATTCCAAAAATATATATTCCAAAAGTAGAGTTGCCATAATTGTTAAACCTGGGACAGAATGTAGGACAAAATCTAGACCAAACTGTAGGACAACTGCAGGACAAAACTCAGCCCAAAATGTAGGACATTTAAGGCCCTCCATTTTTCTTAAATGTCCCACATTTTGGGCTGAGTTTTGTCCTGCAGGTGTCCTACAGTTTGGTCTAGATTTTGTCCTACATTTTGTCCCAAGGTTTAGTGGACAATTATGGCAACCCTAGAAAAGGCAAACCTTGATTTTGGCATTTTTATAAGGGGCACCATTATACTATACTGTGCAATTGCATTTAATGGATTTGAGCATTCATAGATTTTGGTATCCACAGGGGTCCTGGAACCAATCCACAGGAGGGCCCACTGTATTTTTAAAGTAGTGCTTCTTAAGCCAAGGAGGAATCAGGTGTTGCTGGACTTCATCTGGGGATGTTTAGCCTAGTGAAGAGAAGGTTAAGAGGTGATATGATAGCCCTGTATAAATCTTTGAAGGGATGTCATACTGAGAAGGGAGCAAGCTTGTTTTCTGCTGCTCCAGAGAACAGGACCTGGAACAATGGATGCAAGTTACAGGAAAAGAGATTTCACCTCAACATTAGGAGGAACTTCCTGACAGTAAGGACTATTTGATAGTGGAACACACTCACTCAGATTATAGTGGAGTCTTCTTCTTTGGAGGTCTTTAAGTAGAGGCTGGATGGCCATCTGTCAGGGATGCTTTGATTGAGAGTTCCTGCATAGCAAGGGTTGGACTGGATGGCCCTTGTGGTCTCTTCCAGCTGTATGATTCTATGATTCTGCTCCCAGAATTTCTGAATCTTGACTGGACTGACTGGGGCTTTTGTAAAATGAAGTTCAAGAACATCTGGATACATTCCTTGGTTGAGAATACTACTTTGGGGAGGGGAATTTCCCATAAAGGTGGAGGAGATA
>NW_024824969.1:0-1623 GCF_019175285.1 Sceloporus undulatus
TTTTTTTAAAACTTAAAAGGTCCATCGCATTTTCTAACAGGCACAAGGGGATTTCCCCCCCATGTTTTCAGGGGGTGAACTGTTTTAGGTCTAGCAAAGCAAAAAAGAAAAACCCTGGAAGTGACTTCCATTCATGATAATAGCTTCTGATTGATTCCTAAGCCAACACTGTTGGCTTTCTACCAGCAGAGCGCTTTGTTTCATGGGCGCAGGGTAATTAGCAGTAATCCTGTGTTGGGAGAAAGAGAGATAAATGAAATAAAATAAAATTATCCTACACCTGCCCAGAGGGTGTAACTCAAGGAGTGGATTGAATTGAAAATGAATATGTTTCTTCTCTGCTGTGATCCAGCTTGGAAGCTTGTTGGAGAAACCCCAAAGATCCAAAATTTAAGATTCTTCCATCTTTTAGAAGTAAACCTCAATGACTGTTCTTTCTGTCTTCCTAAATAAGATTAATTTGAGTTCACAGGCATGGCATTATTTGATCTCATATATGTGTATAAACAATGGTTCTGCCCTAGTAGAGATGAGAATGAGTTCTGGATCATATTCAGTCCAAATCATGCTTTATTTTCCAGTTACTCTGATATGTGTGTATATATCTGATGCCAGTAGTCTAGTCCTTGTTTCTTAAACCCCTGACATTTGATTTATTTCTTGAAGTCAGTAAAGCTAACTTCCTTTCTCACTTAAATTCTTGTCCTGGAATCTATCCAAACAATAATTTATATGAATGGAAGAGTAATGTGTTGGGGATTCTCCAGAACATAAACCAGCTAGAAAGATCAGTAATTGAGCCATAGGCGATAGAATTATTTGTGCTATGTTGCAAAAATCAATGTGGTGAATGATAAAGCAAGTTGCCCTCCAAATGTTGTTCCACTGCAATTCCCACCAGCCCTAACCACCATAGCTAATGGTGAGGAATGTTGGAAGATGCAGTTCAGCAACATCTGTAGGGCTGCATGAATCTCAAACCTTCTATAAGAGGAAGCTGTGCAAATCTGTGTGAGTTCATACTTTAGTTCAGACAACTGGCCTTGAAAACACAATTAGCAAACCATGTCACATCTTTTCAGCAAGCAGACAAAAAGGAGGATCTGTTACACCATGCTGAACAAAAACAACCTAAGAAAGAAAAACCCAGAGGAAGCAAATCCAGTTGACATAAAGAAGTGAATGGTGCAACCCAAATGTTCCTCCCCCACAAGACTGTGGGTGTCTTCACACTTCATTATTATAGTGGTTCAATACCATTTTAACTGCCATTGCTCAATCTATTGAATCCTGGGATGTGTGGTTTCCTGAACTGCTCAGAATTCACTGCAAGAGACCCCTAATGCTGCTGTTTAGGATATTGCACTTAATAATTCTAAGTCCTTTGCCAAAGTACTAATCTCAGGATACCATAGAATGGAGCCATGACAATTAAAAGGGTATTATACTGCTATGTGTAGTGTGGATGCACCCTTGTGAATGGGAACCTAGTTTGTTTGCAACTGCATTATCCTGATGCTTAATGGAGAAGGAATAGTTTTTGGCATCCCACACAGAATAGAATAAGACTCCTGTCTGAAAATGGAGAGCAGCAAAGACTAAACTACTTTTGATCTGACTGAG
>NW_024824970.1:0-1623 GCF_019175285.1 Sceloporus undulatus
TTTTGCTGCTACGGTTTTCCCAGCACCGCTTTCGCCACTAAAAAAAGACACAAACATACACACACAATTTAGAAGGAAATAAAAAGTGAAATAGGATGATATCATCATCATCATCATCATCATCATCATCATCATCATCCATACTCCACCTTTTCCTCAGAATCAGGATGAAAGATGGCCTACAATACAATACAGTTGAAATGAAGAAAAATGATTATTATTAAAAAGGAATTAAATTCTCAGTGGTGCCTCCTACTCCTATATCTCCATCTCCATCTCCATCTCCTCCTCCTCCTCCATTTTATTATTATTAACCTATATTTATATAGCGCTGTAAATTTACACAGCGCTGTACATACAATCTTTTAGTTAGACTGTATTTTCTACTCTTTCTTCATCTCCACTTTGTTCTCTTTCTCCTCCTCTGTCTTGATCTCAGTCTTAATCTTCCTCTCCTCCTTCTTCACCATCTTCTCCTCCCTCTTTTCCTCCATCTCCATCTCCTTCTTCATCTTGATCTCAGTCTTGAATACACCTTCTCCTCTTCTTCTTTCATCTCCATCTCCATCTCCTCCTCTTTCTCCATCTTGTTTTTTGTCTTGAACGCCTCCAACTGCTCCTCCTCCTCTGTCTTCTTGCCCTCTTCCATGTCCATGTCCATCTCCACTTCCATGTCCACCTCCATGTCCATTTCCTCCTCCTCCTCCTGCTTCATCTTCTCCATTTCCATCACCATCTTCTCATCTCCATCAACTCCACCATCTCTTCCTCCTCCATCTTGATCTCAGTCTAGATCTTCATCTTCCTCCTCCTCCTCCTCCTCCTCCTCATCATCATCATCTCCCTCCCCAATGAAAGAGAGCAGCTTAAGAAGAGTACAACTGAAAATAGTACACCACTCTATCCAAAGCCCTTTCTTTAAAATAGTTAAATTTGCAAAATCCCAGCTGGAATAAAGTCTTGGCCTGGCAATGAAAGGACAATATATTGGGGAGGACATTCTCGCTCTCCTAGGAAGAGAATTCCAGAGATGAGGGGCCACCACCAAGAAACTCAGATGGCCACCCTTTAGGGGTGCTTTTGGGGAAGACTGCTGTACTGGCAAATCAAATTAGGGTTAGTCTTAGTCTTAGGGTTAGGGTCAGGGTTAGGCTAGGGTCCCTTCCAATGCTATGATCCAACTGTTGAATTTTTTCCAGCTACATTAAGGACAGAGAAGTCCTAAACCAAGCAAGGAACCACAACCACCATCATTTCTTTTACCTTCCTTTAAGGCAAGGGACGAAGTTCTGTGAGTGTGAATATTTTGGAAGAGAGTCTTGACATTATGAACATTTTGAAACACACCCTAGTGCAAACTTTTCAGTGAGCAGTCACAAAAGAAAGGAGGAAGTTAATCCATATCCTGCAATCCTTCTGTTGCAATGATCTCATCTCCAGGGGAAGAGCAGGAAGCTAGCTAAAGAGGACCGCAAAGAACTACAAGTCCCATAATTCCACACTTGCTACAACTGTGTAGAGTGAAAGGGCCCCAGGTAGCAGCATTTCTGTATGTGTGGCTGTTCCCATATGGCCGGCCTATGAACTCCATCACAGAAACATGGGAGATAGAGTCCAGCCACA
>NW_024824971.1:0-1623 GCF_019175285.1 Sceloporus undulatus
AACACAGTTGTCAGGTTCGTTTCTCCCTTCACTTCAGGCTGACCATCCTCAGCTACTAAACTTCATTCCCAGCTGACTCCTCTGAAGCCTGTCTTTCCAAAAAGCCGAGATCCCACGAGGTTTAAGCATACTGTACCAGGCGCAGGGCTTTCACAAAGGCAGAGATTATTGACTATGAGGAAGCTAGTCCACCATTCACGACGGGGGCTGGTGGTTGTTGTGATCGATTTCGCTGAGGGGATGGGGAAACCCTTCATGGAAAGAGTTGGCAGTTGATAGTACTGAGGCCAAAGCAGGTCGGGAGGGAGGCGCTTCCAAGCAGCCAGTGGGGCGCCTTCTGCCCAAATAGAAACAGAGCAGGCTTTGTGGGCGTTGTTTCACACAAACACATAAACACGGGATGATCCCTCTCAGGTGGGAGCAGCCCAGCCACTACTCCCTCCAGCTCCTCAGAGGGACTTGGCCGTGGCGGCCATCCTCTGAGGCTGAGAGAGTGTGACTTGCACCCCACCCCCAATGGGTTTTCATGGTCTCTAGAGGTCCAAAACACACTGCAGAAATCAATCCAGTTTAACTATGCACCAAATGCATCTGAGGAAATGGATTTAAGTCTTTGAAAGCTCCTGCTGCCACCCTCTTTCTTTCAGTCACAAAGGTGCTACAAGAACTCTCTACATACTAATCCACTTTGGGACCGCTCAGCACTGCCAGGGGACCCTGGGAAGTGTAGTTCTGTGAGCCTATTTAACCTTGCCAGAAAGAGCCGTGGTGGCGCCGCGGCGAACTACAATTCCCAGAGTCCCTTGAGGCAGTCAGAGCAGCCTCAAAAAATGGCTTCCTGCTGTAGGGGCAGCAGAGTCGACGCAGCACAGCGCTGAGACTACTACTAGGCAGGTTCTGGCCCAGGATTAGGCCGCGCCTTCGGAGGCCGAGGAGGCGGTTACCTTGCAAAGCCCGGAGGAGCCGGCCCAGAGGCCCCAAGACGTAGCAGAGCACCGTCCCCGGCATCTCCTCCTCCCATCCCGGCCTCGCTCCGCCTGCACGAAGCTCCAGGAGCAGGAGAGTTGCGACTGGGAAGATAATAACGGCTGCCCAAGCTGTTGCAGCGACGCAGCTGTTTCCCTTTCAGGCTGCTTCACATTGGCAGAGGAGGGATGGACTGACATCCTTTTGAAGCCAGGGGGAGGTCCAGAAATAATCCGGTTCGACACCGCTTTAACTGCCCTGGCTCAAGGCTAAGGGGCTCTGGGGACTAGTTTTGTGAGACATTTAGCCTAGGCGCCTGTGTTTGTCTGGGGCCTCTGAAGTTGAAGGCCTAGTTGCACATCATCATCCGCTGCATTGTCAATTCCATGGTGGTCTATTAGAGAGCAATATTATCAAGCTATATATTATATTATCTTTATATTATAAAGATATTGGAGATAAGCCTGAGGGCAGAGAAACGTCTAGGTAACAATTTGTAAGCTGCTTTTTATCGTTTTATGTAAGTTTTAACTATATATGGTTTTTCTCTCTCTTTTCTTGTATCTTGTATTCTTTTAAATGGTCTGCAGATTTATTCAATAAAGATGAATTGTACATTGAGACATTTAGCCTTCTCTGCCAGAGAGAGAGAGAGAG
>NW_024824972.1:0-1623 GCF_019175285.1 Sceloporus undulatus
GGAGGAGGAGGAGGAAGAAGAAGAATAGAAGGAGAAAGAGGGAAAGAAGAGGAAATAAGAGGAGGAGAAAGAAGAAAAGGAGGGGAAAGAAGAAGAATAGGAGAAAGAAGATAAAAAGAAGAGGAGGAGGAAGAGGGGAAGAAGAAGAGGAGGAAGAGGAAGAGGAGGAGGAGGAGGAGGAGGAAGAGAGGATGAATATGGGATATGGCAACCCTACCCTCGCCTCTCCAAGGCTTCAGGGCCGAATTGGCTCTGGAGGAGAAGCCACCCTTTCTGGGGATGCTGCTGGGTGGAAGGCATCTGGGCCCAAAGGGTCCCTGGGGGAGAGTCTAGCTGGAGATAGTAGTTGAGGAGAAGGAGCGGCAGCAGAGGAGGTTGGAGCCGGGACTGGCTCTAAACCCGGGCCGGGACATTCAAAATGGCTAAAAACGGTTGCAACCCTAGTTGCACTACTATATTCTGCAAAGTTTTCAGTATTCAAAATAATAAACCATCAATTAATGCTTACCTTTACCAGCTAAAAAACTCTCCATTAAAATGTCAAAATCTTGTGCATCTTTGATGTAGATATTTAGTTTGGAATAATGATAATAGGAGACCAAGGCATCCTTTGGGTTTCTGGCCACATAAATAAGCTGTAAGAAAAATGATATCAAGAATCTCTAGTGTGGTATCACCTAAACTAAATATAAAGTATTTGTACTTTCTCTCAGATTCAGTTCTCTTCACAGAATTGTCTGGTTTCATATTCATTTTATTTTCACCATCTTTTTAGGACAGTGAAAACCCTAAGCTGTGAAATAGATGGCAGTCCTACCCTTAGCAACCCCTTTCTGGGTATCTTCCCAAAGGAAAGATCACCTGATGCCTCATTTTCCATCTTGTTTGTATTCTTTTTTTTAAAATTAAAATTTAAAAGCGGTAGCTTCTTCTCGGGGGATGGCCTTCCTATCCAATTCGAGGAGGAGGAGAGATCCCTCTCAGCCGGCCTCGGCTGTGCCCTCCTCCTTTGCAGCCAGAGACAGACTCCCTTCTCCTACCTAACACCCAAAATGGTGGCCAGCCCCCGAACCAGGAAATGAGCCATCTTGTTTGTATTCTAAGACCTTATAAAGTCTACAATGAAGTGTTTTAATTGCTGTCACTTGGCCTTTTTGTGTAATTTTGCATTATTACTATCACTTTTTTATTAATCTGCCTTGGAACCAGCTGCTGAAGGAAGGTACTGTGGTGCTCAGAATCTTGAGCCAGCCAATCAGGAGCCAAAGATTCGGAACCAATCAGAGGCAGGCTGGGGCTATAAAAGATTCTGAGGCAGTTGAGAAGGAGAAGAAGTTAGAAGGGGTTGGTTGAGTGAGGTTGGGGAATAGACTGGTCCTGAGGAGGGCTATAGTCTGGAAGTCCCTGAGGGGACAAGGTGTGAAAAGAGTAAATCTAATCTTATAGATCAAGGAAGGGTCTAAAGATTGGAAGAAGGGTGGAATCTAAAATAAGAGTTGCTAGGAATTGCTACAATTGATTGATTGAGAAACAAGATTACAACTGTTTATTTTTTTGACAATCTTTTATTCTGTTGTGTTTATACAATAAACTTATTTTGTTGATTTGAAGTCGATCTGCTTG
>NW_024824973.1:0-1623 GCF_019175285.1 Sceloporus undulatus
TTCTTTTCTGCCCATGCTCCTGGGTTTATCTTCTGTTTGCTCCTTTTAAAATTTTAAACACAGTCCTCAGAGCAAACGGACATAGGCTTTTTTCAAATTTCATCACAAATTTCTAGTTTCAGGCAAAGTCTATTTCAAAGGTACTGGGCATCTAGGAGCATTTTAAAACTTATGGGCTATTCAGTGGATTGTATAAACTTTTAGTCTCTTCCAATAGGTTGACAAAAAGGGGTGTTATTTTCTTCTGGTCTGGTATAGTCTTTTCCTACTTTTTCTCTGGCTTGAGTTAATGCCATGGTTTTTTTTTTTTCTTCCAGACTTAATAAAACATTTAACAATTGTTGGATATCAAGCCAGGTGGGCATA
The DNA here is from genome assembly GCF_019175285.1 of Sceloporus undulatus. Taxonomy (NCBI): domain Eukaryota; kingdom Metazoa; phylum Chordata; class Lepidosauria; order Squamata; family Phrynosomatidae; genus Sceloporus; species Sceloporus undulatus. The sequence continues at coordinate 367 of NW_024824973.1, forward strand.
TGGGTGCCCATGATGCCTTCAATTAAAGTGGTCATTCCAGTAGGATCTTCTGACCATGGGGATCTGGTTACTTTCCAGTTTAATAAATCCCTACTGGTGAACAGTACATGTTGATAAGTACTTTGAATAGTATAACTTGAAATGTCTTTCTCTGTTATTCCAACTGGAACCATTTGAGTGACTACTCTAAGGGGAAAAAACTCCTGCTTGTTTTCCTCCTTCCTTTTGTTTGGTTTGGGATTTTATTCTATCAGGATAATCCTCTTTCCTTCAATGAGAGTGGACATGCCAGTCGGGTCCTCAGACCATGGTAGCCTGCTTGTTTTCCAATTTAAAAGGTCACTACTGGTTAAAAAGGACATGTATGTGACTCGGCTGTTGTATGTGGAAATGTCCTTTTCATCAACAGCAACTGAATCTGGTAACAATTTTATTCTTTGGCCTTTCTTCTTCTTCCTCTTCCAATGGGGGCATTTCCTCGTCAAAATGGATTAGTGGTGTTTCTTCATTAAATGGTAATTGTCTTATAGCCTCCTCCTTAGGTAAGGTTGGGTAGACCGGGACATAAAGTGGAGGCTTTGGTTTCTGTCTCTTTTTACTTTTAGGTTTTTCTGTTTTAACTACCACGCAACACTGTCCATGGCAGATTTTCTTTTACAACATTGTACCATTGTAATAGCACTGTAGTAGCATTGATCTGGATTGGTACTTTGCTGTAAAGGCTAACACTTTCCTTATAAGTTCCTTATAAGTTCTAGGTCCAAGGACACAATAGCTGGCCAGGGGGAATCTAAAGGGAAAAGTGGCCACTCTAACATACAAAAGGTTTTTTTTTCTTTTTCCTTTCAACTTCCCTGCTTTTTGGTGCCTGCCGAAAAGTGTTTTTCTCCAAAGTTTGCTAGCATACAATCCAAAGACATCTTGCCTTTTTGAATCCTTTTTTTTCTTTTTTCTTTTTTCCTTTCTTTTTTTTTTTCTTGCAGACTAGATTTAGTCTGTCTTATTGCAGACTAGGTCTTGGGTGGGGGCACCCACCCTCACTAGCCCATCTTAACAACTGTTTTCTACTGTTTTCTCTGGGGGAGTCTTTCCTCTTGACTGTCCTCCCCCCCCATTGCGGAAACTAGGGTCTTGGGGCACCCTCACCTAGTCCGACTTCCTATGCAATTGCTCCTGAGGTTTATGTCCCTCTAAATCTATAGTCTAGACTTTTCTTTTACTATAACCCAACCGCGGTACAAAATCAACAAACACACA
>NW_024824974.1:0-1623 GCF_019175285.1 Sceloporus undulatus
GGCTAAGAGAGTGTGACCAGAGACTAAGAGATTGTGATGCTCAGAAAGATGCAGACGCTGAAGGGTCAGAGTGGTGTGAGTGGGAGGAAGAGGAAAAAGGAGGAAGAGTCAGTGACCTGTTGGGAGGAGGAGGAAGAAGAAGAAGGAAGAGGGGGCGAAGGCTCTGGACGGGGCAGAGGAAAAGGTGGGTGCTTGGGGCCCGGTGCGTGGAGGAGGAGGAAGAAGGAGGAGGAGGCAGGAGGGGGAGGGGGAGGAGGGACCCAGGGAACCTTGGAAAGGGAGGATGTTGGGACCCAGAGAGGCTTGTAGGAAGGAGGACGGGGAATATATATATATTTTGTAAATAAAATTAATCAGTGAAGCAATAGAGTGGTTTAGCACCTTTGCAAGTAGTTGCTAAACCATTCTGTCGCTTCATCAATTAATTTTATTTTTTTTTAAATGGAGAGGGATAGTAAACATCCCTCTGCCATTAGTCCCTCCCCTCCAGAATTCTGCAATTCCAATCTGTCATTCCCACTTGCTCAACACACTTTGGAATCGTGTTTTTTCGAAAGAACCTCTTTTAAGCTACTGTCTGGAAAAACCTGTTTTTTTTTGCCTTTGCCTATTCATCATGACAGATTTGATCACATTGTGACAGAACCAGTTTCAAATGGGAACGAGGGTCATTTAATTCAATTGGCAATTCAATTCTTTTTATAGTGGGAATGCCCCCCTTGAGTAGCTTCTGCATGGCAAGGACAAAGAAAAACAATGCCAAATATTCCCTTTGCGGAGAAATGCCAAAGAGCCACAGGCACCGCTGTCACCCCACCCAGTCATTTGAAAAAGCCAGATGTCACACTGAGGTGGAGAATTTAGAGATGGGCAGTGCTTCTTTTAGGTTTCCTGGTATGGACTAAGCTCTCCTTTTGCCACTCTGCTCAGAGAAGGCGATGGTTTCTTCTTCTTCTTTTTTTTTTTTAGAAGGGTTAAGATACAGTACTTACATTGACCCATGGATAAGTCATCCCAGTTTTGGGGTGCTGATTTCTTTTTACTAAGATTTCTAGACTTATACATGAATATACACAGTAGTCTTCATCCTCACCACAATTGCCTACTCCAGCATTAGACCATTCTCTCTCTCTCTGCCATTGGAGAACTATCCCACCACACAGGTCCTGGTACTGAAAAATTCACAACTTTAGTATTCACCTAAAGATATTGGAATCTGTCTTGCAGTAGGTGAAAGAAGTAATCTTTATACCTGCAGACTGCCTAGGAAAGAGAATAACTGACCACACACAGTGTACAGTGGGCCCTTGGTCTCTGATGGGGTTTGGTTCAAGGATCTCCTGTGGATACCAAAATCCGTGGATGCTCAAATCCGATTAAATTTAATGGCATAGTAAAATGGTGTCCCTTATATAAAATGAGAGACAGTGTGGGGTAGTGGTTTGGGTTTTGTACTATGACTCTGGAGACCTCTTTTGGTTCCCTGCTTGGCCATGAAACCTCATCCTCACTGCCTCACCCTCAGGGGATGGCAATGACAAACCTCCTCTGAACAAATCTTGCCAAGAAAATATCTGGCCTTAGGGTCGCTACAAGTCAGAAATGTCCTGAATGCACATAACA
>NW_024824975.1:0-1623 GCF_019175285.1 Sceloporus undulatus
TCCGACTTTTTCGTATCCCGGAAATTTCGTAACGCGATCATTTCGTATCCCGAGGCACCACTGTACAAAACAGAACAATTAACTTACCATCCCTATTGGACAGCAGACACACTAGGCCGTTAAGGCATGTATCAGTTACTTCAGAGATGTTGGTTGCACATCTGCCTATTGCCTGAATTGTAGCAGCTGCAAACTGTTTGTCTTGGCTTTTCACATAGGTCTGAGGGGGAAAGGGAATTTTAGTCATCCGTACATTGGTATTACCAATTTAACACAGCCATGATGCCTTTGGGAAACTAATGACAGTCTTTTGAATTATGAATGTGTGAATAAGGGATCAAGAAATAAGAGCAGAGTAATAGGCTAGCTTTTTAAAGTCAAAGGTGGCAACTCAGTACCAGCAGTTAGCAAGACAACAACAATGGTATAGCATATATACTCTTGTATAAGTCGACGTCATGTATATGTCGAGGGCAGTTTTTGGATCCAAAATCATGGGTTTTGATATGACCTGTGGATAAGTCGAGGGGCAAACACTGGAGGATGTTACAAAAGATCTAAAGTTGGGGGGGGGGGGATAAAGCACCACTTCCCTCCCTATATCTCCCTCTCTGGACCTCTCCCAAGCATCAGTCTCAGCATGGAAAAGGGGAAAACAAATCTCAGCGTGCACTTGCATGCACGCACGCACACACACACACACACACTCTTCCCCTTACCAAAAGCATCTCCAAGGCACATGGCTTGCGAAAAGGAGGACATACCCCACTGTCTCTCTGCTTGTCACCCCCAGGACTCCAAGGCTCATAGCTTGCAGAAATGGAGGGCAGACCTTTCTCTCTCTGCTTTTCACCCCCAGGACTCCAAGGCTCATAGTTAGCAGAAATGGAGGATAGGCCTTTCTCTCTCTGCTTTTCACCCCTAGGACTTCCGGGCAAAACGGGGTACAAGCCTGGGCATACTTTCTGTGTGTCCCTTTCCTTAGCAGCAGCTTGTTAGGTCTGGCTCGGCAGGAAGGCTGAGAGCCTGGGAAACAGACACACACACACAGGGAGAGAGGAGGAGAGGAGAGCTGGCGCCGGGGCTTCAAACAGGGAGCCGTTACAAGGCTACAGAGGAAGGTGGGCACTTCTTCTTTCACAAAATTTATTAGCATTAACTCATTGACCCTTCCATAAGTCTACCCAGGATTTTGGAGGTCATTTTGGGGCATACATTTTTCGACTTATAGTTGAGTATATACGGTAGTTTAACAAATGATTTCAGAAAAAATCCAGTCTATTTAACAATCAAAACTGGCCTAAAAACAGGCTACTTAAAAAATAATATGAGTTACGAACTTGAGATAGTGGAAGAACTGCCCATGTCATATGCGGGCACGCTATATGCAGCTTTCAGCTTACACTGAAAGCTGTGCAACAACCAGGAAATGGCGCACACGAGCCCCATTATTTTATTTTATTAGCGTTATGTTGGGGGGGGGGGGTCCGGAATGAACACACTGTAGTTGAAGAGAAAAGTTGCACTCTACTTGGAAAACAAGACACACAAATGCATGGAACATACTAATATGTCCTGAAATTCACAACTGTAGGTCAACAGCACTGTGTGTCAGTAAAAAAA
>NW_024824976.1:0-1623 GCF_019175285.1 Sceloporus undulatus
GGTGGATGCGCCATCGGCGTTTGAAGCTCAACATGTCCAAGACGGAGCTTCTTGTCTTTCCTCCTAAGCCCACCCTTCAACACTCCTTTTCTGTCTCTGTGGACAACATTTCCATTCAACCAGCCCAGCAAGCCCGCAGTCTTGGTTTTATCTTTGACTCTTCTCTGTCGTGTATCCCTCAGATCCAGACCACAGACAAGGCTTGTTGATTCTTTCTATACAATATTGCCAAAATCCGACCATATCTCTCCACCTCTTCTGCCAAGATCCTGGTCCATGCCCTACTGATCTCACGACTGGATTCCTGTAACGTCCTCCTGGCTGGGCTTCCTCTTTCTCACCTCCGTCCTTTAATCTCTGTCCAGCATTCACTTCCACCCACCGCTCTGACCATATCTCTCCTGTCTTGGCATCCCTTCACTGGCTCCCCCTCCCTTTCTGCATTCAGTATAAGCGCCTGCTGTCGACATTTAAAGCCCTCCATGGACTGGCCCCTCCTGACTTATCAGACCTTCTTTCCCCTCACCTTCCCACTCCGTTGTTCCCTCCGTTCTGGTAGTCAAGGTCTACTGTCTCAGCCCAGGATTTCCTCTGCCCCATCCCATATTCGCCCCTTTTCACTCGCTGCCCCTCACTCCTGGAACCTTCTTCCCCCGCGAGACACAAGAGCCCTTATCACTTCTTTAACCAGCTTCAAAACGGAGTTGAAAACCATCCTGTTCAGAGAAGCCTTCCCAGGCATTGCATAATTGTCGCTTGCTATTTGGTTTTCTTTTGTTGTCTGTTTATTGATCCATTTCCTGTATTGCTATGTACTGTATATGCATTATCCTACTTGAGAGTATGTATTTTCCCTGGAAGATGATTAACCTTCCATTATGAAGCCAAGCCCTCCCTCCAGTCCCTCTGCCTTGGTCCAGACCTCGGAGGCAGAGAGGAACTGCTGGACCTCTGACCCTTTCCCTCCACCACTCCCTTCTTCTCCTTCTGTGTCGTGTCTTTTTAGATTGTAGGCCCGAGGGCAGGGATCCGTCTAACTAAAAAGATTGTATGTACAGCGCTGTGTAAATGTACAGCGCTTCATAAATAAAGGTTAATAATAATAATAATAATAATAATAATAGCAAAGGAGAGGCTCCTTGTTAAGGAAAAAGCAACATGGGATATACAGTGAAAGAAATAAAACATGTATGTGAGAGTCAGGATGACTCAGCAGAAGCAATCAGGAACCACACAGGTGTATAAGGTAATGGAATTAACAAGCCCTAAATGCCAAGGACAAGAAATGTAAAGTGGATAATTGGACACACCTGACAATTGTTAAGTGGTCAAGGCTGAGATGATGAAATCATTAATTATGGGATGAACCAAGAGAACCAATGGGAATGGTTATACACACCCACTGGGTGGAAACAGACCACAGTAGGTGGTACCATGCATTGACTATAATAAGGACTATGCATCCCAATGTATTGTGTGGGTTGTAGAGTGGATTGTAGTAGTAGAGTGAGGAGTAGAGTATTGTTGTGTTGGATAGTTTGGAGCTGTATATAGTAGAATAAAGTAGATCTTTTATATAAGACTACTGAGTTGTCTGGTGTCTTGGGTGAAGCTACAAGAACC
>NW_024824977.1:0-920 GCF_019175285.1 Sceloporus undulatus
TTTGTATTTTCTTCCCCATTATAGTTTCAATTTGATTACTAATCATTATCCAATATTTCTGGGCTTCTTTACATGACCACCAACAATGGTAAAATGTTCCAATTTCTTTTTTACATTTCCAACATAAATTATTATTGTATTTATAAAATTTTGCCATCTTTACTGGTGTCATGTACCAATGGTAAAACATTTTATAAAAGTTCTCTCTTAAGTTCTGGGAAACAGTAAGTTCATAATTATTTTTCCAACTTCTCTCCCATTGGTGTATTCCTATTGAGTGACCTAAAGAAATAGGTCACTCAACCTCCTCTTTTTTTGTAGAAGCACTAGTATGTTTTTTCTTTTTGCCCCATTGAAAAGATGTCTCTGGTTTCCACTGGTTTCCAGTATTGAATGTTCTTTTCCATGGACAAATCCTTGAACATTTTTAAAGGAATTAAACCCCTGTCATCTCTCTTCTTGTGTTGGAATAGCATTGCGCTGTGAGGGAGGCAGAGATGGGGGAGCTTTGCAGTCAAATGTGGGGGAATATGTTCATGCATCAGGACACCCCCCTCCCTCAGCAAAACAGGGTGGGAATAGGAGACACTTTGTTTATTCACCCAAATCCTCCTCCTCCTCAACAAAGCCTCCCCCTCCAAGCCCCCCACATGCCACCACTTTCTCCAGCCTTCGACCCACACTTTTGCTGCCCCCAACATGGTGACTTCAGGGAATTTACTGTCAGGAAGGTCTTTCTCATTTTGAGCTGGAACCTTTTTTCCTGGAGTTTGCATCCATTGCTCCATTTTGCTGTTCTCTGGAGTAACAGAAAACAAGCTTGTTCCCTCCTCAATATGACATCCCTTCAAAGATGTTCAACAGGGCTTTCATATCCCCTCTTAACTGTCTCTCTTCTCCAGGCTAAACATACCCAGCTC
>NW_024824977.1:1020-1623 GCF_019175285.1 Sceloporus undulatus
CCTCCCCCTCCAAGCCCCCCACATGCCACCACTTTCTCCAGCCTTCGACCCACACTTTTGCTGCCCCCAACATGGTGACTTCAGGGAATTTACTGTCAGGAAGGTCTTTCTCATTTTGAGCTGGAACTTTTTTCCTGGAGTTTGCATCCATTGCTCCATTTTGCTGTTCTCTGGAGGAACAGAAAACAAGCTTGCTCCCTCCTCAATATGACATCCCTTCAAAGATGTTCAACAGGGCTTTCATATCCCCTCTTAACTGTCTCTCTTCTCCAGGCTAAACATACCCAGCTCCCTAAGTCTCTTCTCATAGGGCTTTATGGTTTCAAGACCCTTCACCATTTTGGTTGCCCTCATCTGAACACACTCCAGCTTCTCAACATCCTTTTCGAATTGTAGTGCCCAGAACTGGACCCAGGATTATGCCAGGTGAGGCCTGACCAAACCAGTGTCCTATATCTGTGCATGGCATTTTTTCTCCCTAAGTGCAGTACCTGACATTTCTCCCTACTGAAATTGATTTTGTTCATTTGGGCCCAGCTTTCCAATCTATTAAGGTTACTATGGATATTGATCCTCTCCTCTGGGGTATTAGCTACTCCTCCT
>NW_024824978.1:0-1623 GCF_019175285.1 Sceloporus undulatus
GGGAATCCGAGCGGTTTACAATAGAGGGGATAACAGACAGTTCCCTGCCCACAGGCTTACAATCTAAAAGACACGACACAAAAGGAGAAGGGAATGGTGAGGGGGGGAAAGAATCAGGTCCAGCATTCTTCTCTCCCTCTGAGGCCTGGACCACGGCAGATGGACCAGAGGGAGGGCTCTTCTTCTTCAGGCTGGCCCCTGATGGTACGTTTGACTGCTTCTTATCACTAATTAGATTAATGTTGTTACACATGGAGGTCGAAGCACCAGAATCTACTAGCCATTTAGAGTTTGCTTTCTGTCTTTCCTTAATCATGGTTGCAAACACCTTATTATTATTCTTATTGTCCTTCAAAAATGGCAGTTTGAATTGCTTCTGTCTCTGGCCGTGCCATCTGCTCTCTTGCTTGCTTCTATCAATAGCCAATTGTTTACAGTTCCTCTGCAGATGTCCAATCTTCTTGCAGTAGAAACATTTCCTTTGCTCCCTCGAAGAAGCTGCTTGGTCCAGCCCACGCACATCAGGCTTGGCTTGCTCACTTGGCACACTCTTGGAAGTTGGAGCGTCATTCCTCTCAGTCTCCTCTGGTTCTCTTCCAGAATTCTGGCCACAACTAAGTCTTTCGTTAGTTCCTCTGCCGGTAAGTTTTGCAATGCATTAGTAATATTACTCCAAGTAGAATCTAGGGACTCTAACAAAATATAACACTGCTGTTCTCTATTAATTTCCACTCCTCTTAGCTCAGCCTGCACAAACAAGTCTTACATAGTTTTTAAATGTTCTATCACACACTGCCCTTTTGCCATCTTCTGTCTATAAATTCTCTTAGACCATAACATTTTTGCAAAGACAGTTGAAGGAGTGTGTAGCCTTTGAAGTGTTTCCCAAACATCTCTCGCCGTCTCCTTATCTCTTACGTCATTAATTAAATCTTCCTCCAACATTAAATAAATACAGGCTTTAGCTTTGGAATCTCTCTCTTTTGCGGCTGCATTAGCATCGGCTGGCAACCCGGCTTCAACAGTGGCCCATAAACTTTCCTTTACAAGTAGGGAATGGGCATAAATCTTCCAGGTGGGGTAGTTGCTTCTGTTCAATTTACTAAACTTCAAAATCTCCATTTTAACTTGTGCAGTGACTCAATTGACACAGTCCTTCTGAGTATGCACAGCTGACCCCTTTCGGGCTTAATCAAAACACTGGAGGAGTTACTCATGGAGCTTATCAGTGCAGCGCAGACAGCTTGCTCTGATCTGTCTTCCACTCTCTGGAACTTTCAGCTTCTGTGGATGCTGGGTGTTGCAGTATCTGGGCCCATAATCCTTGTCACGGATGATGGGAGTTGTAGCTCTTCACCTCTGGCTTGAACTCACCACCTGGTTGTGCACCGCGCTGACCAGTTTTGGCCAGTGGTTATAGCTTAGCAAGAGTTACAAGAACAGGCTGAAGACCCCGACAAACTCTCCAAGCCTTCTCACTCTTGCTTCCACAGAAGTCTTCACCCTTCTTCAGGATCCAGCTGGCTCTTGTAGCTTCACCCAAGACACCAGACAACTCAGTAGTCTTAAATAAAAGATCTACTTTATTCTACTATATACAGCTCCAAAACTATCCAACACAAC
>NW_024824979.1:0-1623 GCF_019175285.1 Sceloporus undulatus
CCAGGTTAGGTTTGCCTGAAAGAGACAATAATATCTATCCAATGCCTTACAACATGCGGGGTCAGGAAACACCTGAGCAAGCCAACCTAGGCTGCATCCACATTGCAGAATTAACCTGGTTTGACACCGCTTTAAGTGCCCTGGCTCAAGGCTATGGAATTCTGGGAATGGTAGTTTGTTTATGGCTCCAGAATTCCATAGCCTTGAGCCAGGGCACTTAAAGCGGTGTCAAACCAGGCTAATTCTGCAATGGGGATGGACTCCCCAGTCTAACCCCATCCATGCAAAACAAAAACCTCCCTCCATGCATGCGCCATGCAGTCCCTCCCCTCTCACCACCAGAGTGACGCTCCCACGCTTTGCACCAGAGGCAGGCAACAAAAGCCTCAGAACAGAAGCAGCAGCAGAACCCCATTCAAATTTTCCCTCCGGTGTTGCGTCACAATGGCATTCCACGCCCCCTTCATGCTCATTGGTTGGAGCCTGGCCACTTTCCTCCGCCTCCCGGCCACGCCCCTCCTCCGCTTCCGCTGCAGGCTGCGGGGGACGACTGAGGCTGCGGTACCGGAAGTGTCCGTCCTGGATTAGGGCCCCCCAGTGGAAAATTTGGTGGGTGATAGTAAAGCATGGCGGCGGTGCCTCCCGACACTTGGCAGCCCCCCACTGTGACTGTGGAGACCACGTGAGTGAAGGGGAGCGAGGAATGGTATCATCTCCATGGGAAGGGAGGGAGGGAGGGAGGCTGCAGCCTCAGTTCCTGGTGTTATGCAAAAGGGATTTTGCAGCACCTTTGAGGCTCACTGAAAGAAAGAATTCAAAGATACAGACTAATATGAGACTACGGTCCAAAACACACTGCAGAAACAGTCCACTTTCAGACCACCTCAACTGCCCTGGCTCAGTGCTATGGAATTCTGGGAACTGTAGTTTTTGTGAGATGTTTAGCCTTGCCTCTGCTAGAGAGCTGTGGTGCCACAATAAACTACAGTTCCCAGGATTCTCTAGGACTGAGCCAGGGCAGTTAAAGTAGTCCCAAACTGGATTATTTTTGCAGTGTGCTTTGGATTTAACTGATAGAAAGAATTCAGAGATATAGCCCTGTTAGCCTTGTCTTTCAGTATGTAGAGAGATTTTGTAGCACCTTTGGGACTCACTGAAAGAAAGAATTCAGAGATATAGCTGTGTTAGTCTGTAGAATCAGTATTTGGGGAGATTTTGCAGCTACAAGATTTCTCTACATACCGAAAGACAGAATTTGGTAGCATGAGCTTTCCTAGATTCAAGACTACTTCCTCAGATGCATTAGGTGGACTGGAGAGTCCAGAGACAGAGATCTGTCTCTGGATTCCCCACTTGAGAGATGCACCTGAGTAATTAGGTTCAAGCCTGGGAAAACTCATGTTACCAAATTCTCTTTAATTAGTATCAAAGGTGCTGAAAGATCCCTTTGTTGTTGTTCCAGAGTTTGGGAGCAGCAACCAAGTCTGTGATGACGGTGGGACTCAGACAAAGCCAACTCCTGAAGATCTTAGGGCTTTAGAGGTAGGGTTGCCATCCCTGGGGACCTCCAAACTGGGAAAAATGTAGGACAAGGTTTAAAAATGTAGGACCATTTTTTTTTAA
>NW_024824980.1:0-1623 GCF_019175285.1 Sceloporus undulatus
GGCTCCTATCCAATTGCTATGACCCAGTAGAGTCACAGAACGACGCGGGTCGAGGTCAGGCTGACATGGATTCCCTAAGACTCCAGAGAGTCAGGGACCGATGTAGGAGCAATTCCGACTGCAAGCCAATCGGTATGACTATATAATGTCATGAATAACGAAATGAGGCACCTAACCAATGATATGACCCAGGAGAGTCAGGGAACGACCAGGTTCGAAGTCTGGCTGCCATGCAATCGGTAAAACTCTACAGAATCAGGGAACGATGAGGGTAAATGTCAGGCTGCAAGCCAATCGGTACGACTTTGGAACGTCACCAATAACGAAATAGGGCACCTATCCAATTGATTTGACCCAGGAGAGTCATGGAACGACGAGGTTCGAAGTCAGGCTGCCATGTAATCGGTAACACTCTACAGAGTCAGGGACCGATGAGGGTAAATGTCAGGCTGCAAGCCAATCGGTACGACTCTGTAACGTCACAAACAACGAAATCAGGCACCTATCCAATTTTATGAACCAGGAGAGTCAGGGAACGATGAGGTTCGAAGTCAGGCTGCCATGAAATCTGTAAGACTCTATATATTCAGGGACCGATGAGGTTAAATGTCAGGCTGCAAACCAAACGGTACGACTCTGAAACATCACGAAAAACGAAACCGAGCACCTATCCAATTGGTATGACCCAGGAGAGTCATGGAACGACGAGGGTCGAAGTCAGGCTGCCATGCAGTCGGTAAGACTCTACAGAGTCAGGGACCGATGAGGGTAATTGTCAGGCTGCAAGCTAATCGTTACGACTTTAGAACGTCATGAATAACGAAATAGGGCCCCTATCCAATTGATTTGACCCAGAAGAGTCATGGAATGACGAGGTTCGAAGTCAGGCTGCCATGCAATCGGTAAGACTCTACAGAGTCAGGGACCGATGAGGGTAAATGTCAGGCTGCAAGCCAATTGGTACGACTCTGTAACGTCACGAATAACGAAATCAGGCACCTATCCAACTGGTATGACCCAGGAGAGTCATAGAACGACGAGGGTCCAGGTCAGGCTGACATGGATTCCGTAAGACTCCAGAGAGTCATGGACCAATGAAGGAGAAATTCAGACTCAAGCCAATCGGTATGACTATATAACGTCACGAATAATGAAATCAGGCACCTAACCAATTGATATGACCCCGGAGAGTCATGGAACAACGAGGTTCGAAGTCAGGCTGCCATGCAATCGGTAAGACTCTACAGATTCACGGACCGATGAGGGTAAATGTCAGGCTGCGAGCAAATCGTTACGACTTTGGAACGTCACGAATAACGAAATAGGCCACCTATCCAATTGATTTGACCCAGGAGAGTCATGTAACAACGAGGTTCGAAGTCAGGCTGCCATGCAATCGGTAAGACTCTACAGAGTCAGTGACCCATGAGGTTAAATGTCAGGCTGCAAGCCAAACGGTATGACTCTGAAACGTCACGAAAAACGAAACCGGGCACCTATCCAATTGGTATGACCCAGGAGAGTCATGGAACGACGAGGGTCGAAGTCAGGCTGTCATGCAATCGGTAAGACTCTACAGAGTCAGGGACCGATGAGGGTAATTGTCAGGCTGCAAGCCACACG
>NW_024824981.1:0-1072 GCF_019175285.1 Sceloporus undulatus
ACGTGATTGGATATTAACAGAAACTCCAGTTAATATCCCATGATGCATCCATTAGTGTTTACCAAAGGACTAAGAATGGGATAAGCATGTGAGGATGTAATAATCTTCCCCCCTGATCGCATGAATGAAATGATTTAATGACGGGAGGAAGACACTTGCCTTCTCTGTGTGATAATCTCCCCAGTCTGTGCAGAATTAGTTGCCTTACCTGTGAAAGATTTGTTATGGAAAGAGATATCTGACTGAGCACATGGGACAGTCCACTGAGGTAGGACAAACAGCAGAAGCTGGTTAGAAGCCTGATGCCAATGCTTTTTGAGTAGCACACTTTTTTCCATTGTTGACGGTCAGGTGAACACATGCATGCTTATAATTCAATGACTGTGGCATTAAGCAGTAATCTGCAGCTGCATGCCAAATGGTCATCACAGGTCAAATATCACTGATAGCTCATTTATTCATTCATGTTGTTTTGGACACAGTGGCCCTGACTGAACTAAAAACATGAGATCCAAACTTGGGAGAAGAGAGGAGGAACATGTGAGCTAGATGCCTTCAGTGGGTTCCTCTTCTTGCTATTAACAGCACTGCCCTATTGTTTTATCCCTCACTTTGGTCCCAATTTGCACTCTTCTCAAAAGGACAAGGATTGGAATATTTTAAGCCTCCAGCCCAAAACTAAAGAGAACCACTCATCAATGTGGCAGTATAACTTCTCTGTCAAAACTGACCCCATCACCTTTTTAAAGTCAAAGACGAGTGTGAAACAACAAATGGAAGAAACATGATGTCACTTCATAGATTCATAGAGTTGGAAGAGACAAGGGCCATTCATTCCAACCCCTGCTGTGCAGGAACTCTCAGTCAAAGCATCCCTGACAGCTGGCCATCCAGCCTCTGTTTAAAGACCTCCAAGGAAGAAGACTCCACTACACTCCGAGGGAGTGTGTTCCACTGTCAAACAGCCCTTACTGTCAGGAAGTTCCTCCTAATGTTGAGGTGGAATCTCTTTTCCTGGAGCTTGCATCCATTGCTCTGGGTCCTGGTCTATGGAGCAGCAGAAAACAAGCTT
>NW_024824981.1:1172-1623 GCF_019175285.1 Sceloporus undulatus
ATTCATGTTGTTTTGGACACAGTGGCCCTGACTGAACTAAAAACATGGGATCCAAACTTGGGAGAAGAGAGGAGGAACATGTGAGCTAGATGCATTCAGTGGGTTCCTCTTCTTGCTATTAACAGCACTGCCCTATTGTTTTATCCCTCACTTTGGTCCCAATTTGCACTCTTCTCAAAAGGACAAGGATTGGAATATTTTAAGCCTCCAGCCCAAAACTAAAGAGAACCACTCATCAATGTGGCAGTATAACTTCTCTGTCAAAACTGACCCCATCACCTTTTTAAAGCCAAAGACGAGTGTGAAACAACAAATGGAAGAAACATGATGTCACTTCATAGATTCATAGAGTTGGAAGAGACAAGGGCCATTCATTCCAACCCCTGCTGTGCAGGAACTCTCAGTCAAAGCATCCCTGACAGCTGGCCATCCAGCCTCTGTTTAAAGACCT
>NW_024824982.1:0-1623 GCF_019175285.1 Sceloporus undulatus
CTGTGCTCCCTCCTCCGGGAAAGCCCTGCCCCTTGCCTTGGCCCCTCCTCCCGCCGCTCCTGGCACTCAGCCAGACGGACTGCGGAAGCAGCCCCGACGGGCTCCGAAGCGGGCGCGGGGCGTTGCGTCACTGGGGTCGCGTTCTGCTGACGTCACCGAGGGGCGTGGCGTGCCCCGGCCCCTCCCTCCCTGCCTGGCCCTGCTGCGGGAGGGGCGGATGTGAGGAGGAGGAGGCGGCGGCGGGGGCCTTCTGCTGGTGCCGGCGCCCGAGGGATGGCGTCCTCCTCCTCGCCCGGGGCCGCGGGGCTGCTGGAGGCGGTGGGGCGCCTGTGGCGGGTGGAGGCCCCCCTGGGGAGCGGCTCCTCGGCCGCCGTCTTCCAGGCGCGGTGCCTGGGGGAGCCCCGAGCCCCTCCGGCCGCCGTCAAGGAGTTCCTGGCGCCGGGCTCCGGCTCAGGGACCCCCGGCGAAGGCGGCGGCGGCGCTGGCGCTGGGGACTACGGCTTCCGCAAGGAGCGGGCCGCCCTCGAGGAGCTCCGCGGGCACCGAAACATCGGTGAGGAGAGGAAGGGGCTGGGGAGCTCTTTCAAACCAACTGAGGCTGCGTCCACACTGGAGAAATAACCCGGTTTGGCACCGCTTTAACTCGTTGTCTGGCTCAAGGCTATGGAATTCAGGGAGTTTGTTGTGGGCCCAGAGCGGAGCTTAAGGAAGGAAGGCCCCACAAAAAACTCCAACTCCCAGAATTCCATAGCAAAGAGCTAAAGCGGTGCCAAACTGGATTATTTCTCCAGTGTGAATCTAGGGACAAGACACCAGATTCTCACCTTGGAAGCTAAGCAGGGCCAGCCCTGGTTAGTACTTGGATGGGAGACCGGCAACAATAGTGTCAGCTCTGATGCAGAGGAAAACCACCTCTGAGCACTCCTTGCCTAAGGAAAGCCCTGTGAAATTCATGGGGTGGCCATGAGTCAAGAGGGGGCTTGGAGGCACACACACCTAGCAGTCATTAACAACAGCCAGAGCCCAGCAAGAGGTGCCACCTTGCCCTGGGTCATCCGTGAAGAGCCCTGGGGCCAGTGAAGATTTCCATGCTGGTAGAACACTACTAAAACGTTTAGGAAGCATGCGTGTGTGAAAGCCTGACACACTTCTTAAACATCAGGGAATCATCCCCTCACCTCCAGCGTCCCTGAACCATTTCCCATTAACACATGGCTGCTCCCCAAACGACTCAGGGCTGCTGGAGGTGAGGGGACTGTTCCCTGACGTTTAAGAAATGTGTCAGGCTTCCACACATGTGCGCTTCCTAAACATGTTGCTGGCCTTTGACCAGCGTTTGACCAGCGCTTACCCCAAAGTGAGCACTGCACTGTACATCTTCTGTGTTGAAATGGCCCATCTCGTCATGGACACAATCTCAGTGACAGAATTTATATCCAGGGTTGCCAATTTCCGGGGGATTTCATTTCTTTCGGTGCCAGTTCCCTGGCTGCAAAATTTCCAGGGAATTTCAAACTTCCCGCCCAAACAGTGGCCAATAGAAGGTGATCAGGAAGTCTGGATGGAAAACTACCAGTCCCGCCCCTTTTAGGCCTTCCCATAGTGTCTTGCATTGCAAGTCCC
>NW_024824983.1:0-1622 GCF_019175285.1 Sceloporus undulatus
TTAGGTGAATAAGGATGATATACGTAGTGGAGAAGATAATTATATTTGGTAAAGGAAGGTAGATAATATAGGAAAAATATAAGGTGTATATAAGAGATACTGGTAGAATGTTATAATGTATAAAGAGGAAGGAAGTCTTTTTAGAATGAATGTTGGAATGGTGATGGGAAGGGTGGAGGGATGTTGTAGGATTTTTGTTGTTGTTGTTGTTGTTTATTTTTTTCTTTTTCTTTGAAGTTAGAATTATTATATGTAGATATGTGTTTGTTTATTTGTTTTTGATCAAACTTAATAAAAATATTTTTAATTTAAAAAAAAAAAGCCAGTGCCATTCTAGGCTGCACAAATGGAAGTATAGTTTCTAGATTGAGAGAAGTAATAGTCCCACTCTATTCTGCTTTGGTCAGACCCCACATGAAATATTGTGTCCAGTTCTGGGCAACACAATTCAAAAAGGACATTGAGAAACTGGAGCCATGTGTCCAAAGGAGGGAGACTAAACTGGTGAAGGGTCTGGAAACCATGAAGCCCTATGAGGAATGACTATGGGAGCTGGGGATGTTTAGCCCGGAGAAGAGAAGGTTAAGAGGTGATATGAGAGCCCTGTTTAAATACTTGAAGGGATGCCATATTGAGTCTGGAGCAAGTAGGACCTGGAACAATGGATGCAAACTACAGAAAAAGAGATTCCAGCTCAGAATTAGGAATAACGTGATGATGGTGCAAGATGTTTGACAGTGGAATAATAGTATACCCCAGATTGTGTTTGAATCCTTCTTTGGAGGCTTTCAAAGAGAGGCTGGATGGCCATCTGTCTAGGAGCTGAACTGGATGGCCCTTGGGGGTCCCTTCCAACTATAAGAACCTATGTATTCCTGCATGGCAGAACAAGGTTGTACTGGATGGCCTTTGAAGGTCTCTTCCAACTTTAGGATTCTGTAATTCTATGATTCTATGATATCTTTAAGTGTTATGTGTTAAATCTCAACCACCGTTGCTCACAGGTTGTCATTCAAACACATGTGTGCGCACACAGGTTGAGAAAAGAGCATGCCTATCTCTCTTAAACACCATGCTTCTGAGCATGTGGAGAGAGTAGATCAGAAAAGCCATGGTCATGGCAATCCCCACTGCTCCGAAGCCCAAGGGAAGCCGGCTTTCCAAAAACCCTCCCTTTCTTTTTGTGAAAGAAAGCGCTCCCAGTATATCTTGATGAAGCCAGGGGGGAAATGTGTTCCATTGTTCTCTCTCTGTTTTCCAAACAGAGAGAATTCCACCTAGCTGACGAGTGAAAATATTTTTCCCTGAGTGCTGATGTGGGGCGTTTTTTATTTTCCTCCCGCTGGGAGGGAAAGGCCGAGGGGTGACCCTTTGTCTCCACACCACTGGCACCGGGCAAAGCTGTTTGTTTGCCTGGCAGTCAGTCGCTTTTCTCATTATATCATCCTGAAAAGCTGCAGCCATCCCACCGTCTCCCAGTCTCCCTTGCCTTGTCTTCCTGCATGGCAGAATGGGATTGGACCAGATGGCCCTGGGAGTCTATTCCAATGATTCTCTGTGTCTAAGGAGATTATCGCACTGCGTTCTGAGAACGTTCCATCTCATCACGTGATGAGAACGTT
>NW_024824984.1:0-1622 GCF_019175285.1 Sceloporus undulatus
GAGACTATCCACAGAACCTTTCTCTGTTCTGCAATGCCAGGTCAATTAAAAACAAAACTCACATTATCTACGATCTATTAATAGATGTGGAAGCTGATCTGGCATGCCTTATGGAGACCTGGATGGGTGATGACAGTAATATAACTTGGGCCCAGGCCCTAGCAGCTGGATACTACATCAGTGAGAAGGTGTAGGGAAGTGGGCAAAGAAGAGGAGTGGCTTTGGTCCATAAAAACAATCTTACCTTGACCAGGAAACCTGTCTGAAAAACATGTCACATTGAATGTATTTACCTATGCCTGAAGACAAGGAATACTCTGGGGATTCTGTTGGTATACCGTCCACCCTATTTTCTAACAGATTCCCTAGCCAAGCTGACACAACTAGTCTCTGAGTTGGTGCTGGAGTTACCTAGACTTTTAGTTTTGGGTGACCTCACCGTCCTACTTGAGGCCCATTTATCAACTCTAACTGGTGCAGCTCGGGAGTTCATGGCTTCCATGTCAAACATGGCCCTCTCCCAATTAGTCCCCGGGCCTACATATTGTGCAGGTCATATCCTTGATGTGATTTTTAGTATGGAACAGGCATATCTGTGGGTGGAAGTAGTTGACATCCCCACATTGTCATGGATGGATCATTTCCTGGTCAAGGTTGGTCTAAAGGCCACTATTCAACCCCTCGGGGATGGAGGACCTATTAGAATGGTCCACGCTCGAAAGCTGATGCAACCTGTTAAGATCCAAAGAGCCCTAGAGGGGTGAATGGATGGTGACGCCGGTGATTCTGTAGAGGTCTTGGTCAATACCTGGACTAAAGATCTTACCAAGGCTATAGACACAATTGGTCCTAAGCGTCCTTTCTAGCCCGCTCCAAATTAGAAACCATGGTACACAGAAGATCTTAAAAATATGAGATGGGCTGGACAATGACTAGTGTGCTGCTGGTGGAAGACTCAACTCTTATCTGACAAGACATGCCATAGGAACTTTCTTCAATCCTATGGAATGGCAATGAATGCAGCGAATAAATCCTTTTCCTCTGCATGCATTGCATCTGTGAAGTCTTGTCCAGCAGAGCTGTTCAGGATGGTAAGGGATCTAATACAAGTATCCACCACCCTGAACCCTCTATTAAGAATCTAAGGTAGCCTGCTGTGATGCATTGAACAACCATTTCACAGATAAAATATCTTAGATAAGAGCTGACTTAGATGCTGGCATCATTGCAGAAGTGATAGGAGAAGCATCTCCATGAACAATGTTAAACTGGATCAGTTCGAGTCTGTGAGTACCGATGATGTGGACAAGCTCCTTGGCAGTATAAGAAAGACAACTTGCTTTCTCAACCCTTGCCCAACAAGGATGGAGAAACAACTAAGATGTTCTTAAGTCATATAATCAATGCATCTGTTAGGGAAAGCCAATTATCAGCTTCTTTAAAAGAAGTGGTGGTAAAACTACTTCTGAAAAAACCTTCCCTAGTCCCCCTGGACAAACATGACTATCTTCCCTTTTTGGGCAAGGTGATTGAGAGAGCTGTTGCCATTCAGCTCCAAATAGTCTTGGATGAAACATTATCTAGAATCATAGAATCATAGAATCATAGAGTTGGAAGAGACC
>NW_024824985.1:0-1622 GCF_019175285.1 Sceloporus undulatus
CTGGATGCCAATTCTACAATTTATTCCTCACTTCTTACAAACAATGCTGCATACAGAATTTGAATTCTAGCCTTAGAATTATGGGCCACAGGTAGGCCTGATTCTTGAATCAAATTTATTTTTCCCATTATATCATTATTGAGTGATGCACTTTCTGTACAAATGCCACCCACTCATTCCCAATTCATATTAAAAGAAAAACCCATCTTACTTGAGTGCTACATCGACCCACATGTTCCTTTGATGGCAGGTATAGAATTACCATGAATAAATTAGTTAACAGCAAGGCGTTCAAAAATAGTCAGAGAGCTGCTTCGTATTTGGCTTTGATCTCAGTTAGACTCAAAACATAGGTCCAATATGCCTAAAACATTTTAGGTTTAAACCATCCCCTAAAGAACAGAAAGAGCTGCAAGCATTACATGAGCTAATTCTTGAATGAATTCATTTCAACCCTTTCTTGTCCATTCAGCTTTCTTCTCTCCTGTTAATATTACATGCTTTCTTTGGGGAAAAGAGAAGACCTGGTAGATAGCTGCAATTTTTCAGTATTTCACATTGACTTCTGCAATGGTAGTACCATTCTGCAATTTCTCCATGCAAAATGGCTTCCACCAGCTGTTGCCATCTTTACTCACTTATACAATGGTCAAATGAATGGGAGGGTGTGCCCCCAGTGGGCATGAGGAGTCAATGCATTGCTTCACCACAGGGAAGTTGAACATTCCTTGGCTCAGTCAAACAGCCAGGAACCAAATAAAGTCTTCCTTTCCTTCTTTAGATCCAAAATGATTTGTCCTACTCTCTCCTGGCTTCATCTAAAGTAATTGTCCTTGTGCCCTAGGGTTCAGACACCAGGTTTAATTTTTGACAGCAAGACTTAGAGTGGACTTTCCGACACACAGATTCAGGATTTTCCCTTGGAGTTACAGGGATCATCATCTTCTATCCTCCTTCACAGTCATACCTGTTTCCAGAAACTTAGGGGCTCAACAATACGCTGGCATGGGGGTAGCATGGGGGCAGTGTAGGAGCATGGTGTATGCATGCCAGGTGCCCCAACTACACCACCACATTGCCCTCACACCACCCGCCTGACCAAACAGCAGGCAGCATCATGCCACGTCTTTGACACAGTGTTTACATGCACGGTGCTGAAGAAGCATTGAAAAGCTGTCACTGCTGCAGCTAGGGTACCCTTTCAGTGACTCAAAAAGAAGACATTTTCTCCGCCTCTTTCCATGATAACTTTAATCCCCAAAGAAAATAAAGATTTGGAAGACCCATCGAACTATAGACCGATTTCCCTATTGAATTGTGATTACAAAATTTTTGCATATATATTAGCCAAAAGAAAAAATGGTCTGAAAGATATAATTGGAAACGAGCAAAGAGGTTTTTTACCTCAAAGATTTATTAGAGACAATACGAGACTTCTAATAGATGTTCTGGAATATTGTGATAACCATTATGATAAAAAAAAATGGGTTTATTTTTTCTTGATCTGGAAAAGGCCTTTGATTCGGTTAATTGGGATACTTTACTAAAAATGTTGAAGGTATTTAATAATAATAATAATAATAATAATAATAATAATAATAATTTAATGTGGGAGATAACTA
>NW_024824986.1:0-1622 GCF_019175285.1 Sceloporus undulatus
GCGTGAGACTTCGTCTCTAGGCCGCCACCATTTTGTTTTCCAAAATGGCGACGAAAGTCGCGCGAGACTTCGTCGCCATTTTGAAAAACAAAATGGTGGAGCCGGGAAAAGCCACAATCGCCGGCGGCCGGGGAAGGCAGGGGCCGGCGGAAAGGCCTCCACGGGCCGGATGCGGCCCATGGGTTGCCGACCCCTGGTTTAACCATACCAAAACACCACAATTTATAACTCTTTACAGGTAAAAATAGAAAATTGTTCCCTTTATTTTACATCATACTTCTTTACAATTCATTTACTGAATTTATATCCTGCCTTTCTCCCAAGATGGTATTCAATAAATGAAGTACTGTATAGATATCTATCACGATATTCAGTTCCTTTTGAGCCCATAAATGTATACTTGGTTTACTGATTCATTATACAGTAGCCCCTCCGTTTTTGCAGGGGATCTGTTGCAGATCCCCCTCCCAAAACAGAAAATTGCCAGTATTCAAATCCCATTAGCTTGAATGGCGGTGCACGCCATGGGCCCACATCCCATTTTATCCCTCTCCATTTGCCGCCTGTGAATGGGCGAGGGACACGGATTCAAAGTCCACAAAAACAAAGGGTGATGGTATAGTTAATTACTGAAATATTTTCCTTTGTTATTTTTCTGTGACATGTCATAGATTCAACAACAGAAATTCACCCCATTCATTATAAAATAGCAAAAGAAACAAAATGTTTCTTTTGCAAAATAAACAAAATGAACTCATGTCTTTCTATATAACATATCCCATAGAAATTCACATCCAAAAAGGGTGGAATTTGATACCCCTTTTTATGCAGAGCATGTACCATTCAATTTTCTAAAAGGCAGTGTTGCAACATGAAATCATTACAAGGATAGTAAATCCAATGCACTAATTTTTTTAACAAACTAAAGACTAGGACACAAACACTTTTTTAGGACTTACTCTCTCCATCCCCATCCTTATCAAATTCTTCAATCATCGCCCGGAGTTCTTCATCAGTCATGTTTTCCCCAAGTTCTCTAGCTACACGGCGCAGGTTTCTCAAGCTTATTTTACCTGAATCATCATCATCAAACAATTTAAATGCCTTGAGTATTTCTTCATGTGGATCTCTGTCAAGTATCCAGTCAGTCACTAAAATGAAAAAATATCAAATCTGATCATCTTCTATACAGGCATTTTTGTTCTTTCAGTATTGTTCTGCACAAAAATCACTCTAACTTTCTTCCTAACTCTTGGCCTTCTGACTCTCATAGAGTGTTCATAACAAATGTGCTTGAAAAAATTTGTTGGCACATGCATGGATTTATACTCCATAGAGCAGGCATGGAAATCATGCAACCTTCTAGTGGTTGTTGGGCTGCAATTCTCAGCAGCCCTTTATAGTTTAGTCAGTAGTAAGGAATCCTGGGAGATGCAGTTCAACATCCTTTACAAGGCTGAATGCTTCTTATTCCTACTACAAAGGAACTGAATATATTGAACATCATAACAGGAGAAAAAAAAAGGTAGATGAGCTGCTCATTACTGCAGAAGCCTCTCTTTTTTGCTCATTCTGTAGCAACAGAAAAAGACACAGCATCCTGGTGCAGAAGTTTTAAATAC
>NW_024824987.1:0-1622 GCF_019175285.1 Sceloporus undulatus
AAGGAGTAGGTAGGAGAGGTGGGATTTAGTAAGTGACGAAGGTAAGATTAGGTAGGTTAGAGAGAAAGAAAGTAGAGAGAGAAAGAAAGTAGAGAGAGTGGAAGATGAGGTAAGTAAGTAATATAAGGAAGAACAGGAAAGATGGAACTTAATAGAAAGAGTTTAAGGTGGGAAGAGGAGGGATAGATATAGAATCTGGTTTAGATATTTGGGGAGGAGAGATACCATAGGAGGTTATGACATATGTTTTATTGTATAGTTTATAGTAAAGTTAGATGTTATGTTATATGTGATTGTATGTATGTTCGTAGTGGTTTCCCCCCCCCTTTTTTTCTTGATGTATTTTTTAAACTTAATAAAATATTAAAAATAAAATAAAATAAAATAAAAAGAATTATTCAATTATCTAGAATTAATTTTGTCATTGTTAGGGTTTCCATAAGTCAGGACCTCCAAACCGGGACAAATGTAGGACAAATGTAGGACAGATTTTTTTTCTAATGTAGGACACATTTTTTAAAAATGGAGGACACGCGAAAAATTGATTTTTTTAAAAAAATGTTAATATAAATGCCTGTTTCTTAGGCATGATCAAAATGGAGGACATTTGGGCATTATTTCTAGACAGATGGCAGAAATGGACTTCCCTTTCTGGCAAAACACCCCCGACCTCCATTCCAAAACACACACAACAGCACATTTGGGCATTTCACATGGCTTTACTGAACATGGCCTCTTGCATCAGAGGCTTATTCCATAACCAAACCCCTTGGGTTTAACACTTAGCATGGTTTAACATGGCTATGCATATTGAACATGTCAAGGTGGTTTCACTGTTCTTGCACCAAGTGTACTTCTCAGAAGTGTGTGTCAAGGGACTTTGGTTTTTCTTCACTGCGCATGAGTTTGTAAAAATCACAGCAATTTACATTGGCCTTGCCTCAGAACCAAAAACGCACAGAAAAGGCACTTTGGAAAGTCACACTCTCTCGGCTTCTGAAACAGTGCCTGCATGCCTCTCAAGCTGACCCACTCATATCATCATCATCATCATCATCATCATCATCATCATCACCACCACCACCATCACCACCACCACCACACTATCACTGTCAAAGTAAGGGAGACTTGTTAGCATTAAAAGCACACACACACACACACCCCAAAAACCCCCCACCTTGAGGCCTCTCTGGCCACTCACTCCTTCCTCTCCTCCTTTTCCTCCTCCTCCTCCTCCTTCTTCCCCTCCTCCATTCACCTGGGGGCTGGGGCGGACGGGGCGGAGGAGGAGGGTCGCGCGCGGCTGCGCGCAGGAGGCCAAGCGCCTCCAGCTTTGCCTCCTCCACGCGGCCTGCTGGAGAAGAGGGGGCGGAGGAGGAGGCAGTGAGTGGCGCGGCCGCGCAGAGAGGCAAAAGTGGACGGAGCCAGTGCCTCTTGCGCGCGGGCGCGCCACCCTCCCTGCCTCCCCGCGCGGGCGCGCCACTTTCCCCTGCCTCCTCCGCCCCCTCTTCTCCGCCTCCCCGCGCGCCTGCGCGCAAGAGGCACTGCTGTATGCTGCGGGCGGGCGCCAAGCCTGGGGGCGAGGGTGCGGAGGAGGAGGGTGGTGCGGGCGCGCGGGGAGG
>NW_024824988.1:0-1622 GCF_019175285.1 Sceloporus undulatus
GAGATAAATGTATGCCATTCCAAAATAAAAGCTAAACATATAAAAGTAAATTAATGTTTCTTAGTCATGCTTGAAATGGGGGACCTCTAGAAATTCTTCCTGGACCGAAGAGTGAAATGAAGGACATGTCCAGACAAAGGAGGAAGTCTGGGTCACCCTGGCTTTGGTAGCTATAACACCTCCTCTTCAGATATACTTAGGGTGAACAGCTTAAATGCAAAGGAGGACAAGGCACTGTAAAATGTGGGGCATTCAAATATAATATTTGTGTGTATATGTGTGTGTATATATACACACACACACACACACATTCATATTATGTCCTGGAAAAGGAGGACATCTCATCACCTTGGCTTTGGTACCTATAAACCCTTCTTTGGATACTCTCAGGGTGACCAGATGTCCTCACTGCAAAGGAGACAAGGCACCTCAAAATGTAGGACCTTTGAAAAAAAGTAAGACATTCCAAAATAAAAGGGCGAAAACACTAGTATAAATGTAAATCCATGCTTCTCAGTCATGCTCAAAAGGGATGACATTTTGGGATTCCTCCTGGGCAGAAGACTGAAATGGGGGACGCGTCCTGCAAAAGGGGGACCTCTCTGGTCACCCTGAATGTGATTCTTAAGTCATGCTGAAAATGGAGAACCTTTTGATGTTTCTCCTGGGCAGGAGGCTGAAATGGGGGCCATTGCCCTGGAAAAGGGGGTTGATTCTATGAAATGGAGGACGTGTCCAGGAAAATAAGGACTTACCTAGAAGCTCCTGGACTTACCTAGAAGCTGTATCTTCTCCCTGCTTCATAGTGTTGCTCAAAATGGAGGACCTTTGGGGATCTCCTTTTGGAGAGAAGGTCTTTAAGCAGAGGCTGGATGGCCATCTGTCAATGGGGATGCTTTGACTGAGAGTTCCTGCATGGCAGAATGGGGTTGGACTGGATGTCCCTTGAGACGGTCTCTTCCAACTCTTATGATCCTATGAAATGGAGGACTTGTCCAGGAAAAGGAGGACTTACCTAGCAGCTGTATCTTCTTCTGGAGCTCTGCGATCTGCTCATGGACAGGGGGCTTTATGCCTTGCAAGGCCTGGGTCACTGGCATGGCAGCAGTGTGTGTTGAGGTTGTGGTTGTGTGTGTCTTTTGTGTATCTCACAAACCCAAGGGGGCAACCCTTCAGGAATGGAGGGCTTCCAAGGAAAGTGTGTATGTATATATATATATCAAAAGATAAAGATTTCTAACAAGCTTTGTTTCTCTAATGCCTGGTTTGTGCTAAGAAGCCCCACAGTCCCTCCTGCTTCCCTTCCCTGCCTTGCCAGGTCCAAGAAGTGGTCCTAGGAGTGGAGGAGCCTCAGCATCCTTAAGATGGGGTCCGTCTCCATGGCAACGCCCACCACGCAGAGCTCCCATTGGCCGAGGGAGCCACCCGCCGCAATGGCCGACGGGAAGAAGGACAAGGCCTTCCGTCCCATTCCCTTTCTAAAATGGCGGGCCATTAGTTCCTGCCACTGAGGGGAATGGGGAAAGCCTTTTGTTCTTTGGGCTCCACAAAACACACTGGGGAAATAATAATCCCAGTTTGAGACCCCTTTAACTGTGCTAGGGAATCCTGGGAACTGTAGG
>NW_024824989.1:0-867 GCF_019175285.1 Sceloporus undulatus
TTGTGAGTCATCTGGTGCAAAAGAGCATGAAGTGACCTCTGCAGTTACATTGCATCATGCTTTAGGCTCTGACTCAGTCCTCTATGGCAGTCTCACAGGAAATGATGCCACTTGTCAATCAAAATATTTTAAACCATGTTTAATGGAATATTTTTTCAACAGCCCTTTGACTATCTGCTTTGACTGATTCCCTTAAGGCAGTTCCACTACAATCTCTTCTTTGCTCCTGTCAGTAGGGATACAATTGTTCCATCGATTTGGGGACATCTGCAATAGTGTCATGCTTGGGTCACTCTCAGCAACTTTATTAATTTAATATCAAATAGGGAGGGTTAAACAAGGGCTAAATTTTGGGGTAACACCCTACTCTCTTAATTCTGATATTCATTCTTTACTGTGATTGTCCTTCTTTTCAGAAGAACTTGTGAGTCATGAGAGAGTCCACACAAGAAAGAAGTCACATAAATGCCAGGATTATGGAAAAAATGTTGCTTGCAAGTCAGTCTTAGTCAAGCATCAGAGAGTCCACACAGGAGAAAAGCCATATAAATGTCAGCATTGTGGGAAATGTTTTGCTTTGAAGTCAAACATAGTGAGACATCAGAGAGGCCACACTGGAGAGAAGCCATACAAATGCCAGCATTGTGGGAAAAGTTTTTCTCAGAAGTCAGACCTATTAACACATCAGAGAGTCCACACAGGAGAGAAGCCATACAAATGTCAGCGTTGTGGGAAATGTTTTTCTGAGAAGTCAAGCCTAGTTAAACATCAGAGAGTCCACACAGGAGAGAAGCCATACAAATGCCAGCATTGTGGGAAAAGGTATGCCTACAAATCAGTCCTTGTCATGCATCAGAGAATCCACAC
>NW_024824989.1:967-1622 GCF_019175285.1 Sceloporus undulatus
TGTCATGCATCAGAGAATCCACACAGGAGCAAAGCCATACAAATGCCAGCATTGTGGGAAATGTTTTTCTTTGAAGGGACACTTACTGACACATCAGAGAGTCCACACAGGAGAGAAGCCATACAAATGCCAGCATTGTGGGAAATGTTTCTCTCAGAACTCAAGCCTAGTGAGACATCAGAGAGTCCACACAGGAGAGAAGCCACTCAAATCTCAGCAGTAAACTAACATTGTTTTTGTCAATAAGAAATACAAAAAGTATATGTTCAATGCAATGGTGCAAAGAAAAGGCCCTTGTGATTTTGTGTGTTACGTTTGTCTGTCTATATGTCTGTTTCTGTTTTAAAGTTATTGTTTGTTAAGTTTAATTGCTATTAGTATAGATAATTGCTTTGGGTTATAAACTTGGCTGGGGATTATGGGTCATGGCATAGGTCAGCTAGAAAGGGGGTGCTGGGATTTTTTTTTACAACTGGCTAGAATAGTTATGGGAATGATAGCTTTTGGAAAGTGGGATGTAGTCTGAAGAAAGGTGGGGGCAGGTATTAACAGAAAGGGGCTAGTTTCTGGGAATGGCAAAGGGGGCCTTGTTCCCTTTGGGGCATAGCCTGTGGGAACTGAGGGTGGGGGCTAGGATTGGAAGAGGGTGGGGTTT
>NW_024824990.1:0-1622 GCF_019175285.1 Sceloporus undulatus
GGCAGAAGAAGGGGGTGGCCTATATGGCCCTTTTGGGACCCTTCCATTTTCCTGATCCTATGTATTCCTGCATGGCAGAAGAAAGGGCTGGACTGGATGACCCTTGGGTATACCTTGCCTCTCTCAGATCCTATGTGTTCCTGCATGGCAGAAGAAGGGGCAGGACTGGATGGCCCATTTGGGCCCCTTCCATCTTCCTGATTCTATGTATTCCTGCATGGCAGAAGAAGGGGAAGAACTGGGTGCCCCTTGGAGGACCATTCCATTTTCCTGATCCTATGTATTACTGCATGGCAGAAGAAGGGGCTGGACTGGATGGCCCTTGGGTAACCCTTGCCTCTCTCAGATCCTATGTGTTCCTGCATGGCTGAAGAAGGGGGTGGACTAGATGCTCCTTGGGGACACTTCCATCTCTAGGACTCTATGTATTCCTGCATGGCAGAAGAAGGGGGTGGACTAGATGCTCCTTGGGGACCCTTCCATCTCTAGGATTCTATGTATTCCTGCATGGCAGAAGAAGGGGCTGGACTGGATGGCCCTTGGGGTTCCCTTCCATCTCTAATACTCTATGTATTCAAGCATGGCAGAAGAAGGGGCTGGACTGGATGGCCCTTGGGATTCCCTTCCACCTCTAGGACTCTATATATCGCTGCTTGACAGAAGATGGGGCTGGATTGGATGGCCCTTGGGTCTCCTTTCCATCTTCCTGATCCTATGTATTCAACTCGCCCCTCCCCTTTCGCACATGTGGGTTGCGTGCGCATGCGTCCTGGCTTTTGGGCTGGTTGATGGCCAGGCCTCTACTGTGCCCTTTAAGGGGGTTTTCTTGGACTTCAGCTCCCAGAAACCCAGGACGTTGGCCAACATGGCAGAGGCTTCTGGGAGCTGGAGTCCAAAAAAATTCTCTGAAAGGGCACAGTTGGGGGACCTTAAACACACAGAATAATAATAGTAATAGTAATAGTAATAGTAATAATAATTATAAATAAAACTATCCTCAGAAAGGCAAAAGACTACATCCCCCAGCATGCTCTTCTCTCTAGGTTGCACACGGGCTCCTTTCACCTTCCAATGGGCATGAAGCCCGCCTCTTTTTCCTTTTCCCTGGGGCGAACTCCATTTCCCATTATGCATTGGGCCAAAGCGCTTTTCTCTCTGTGTGCTGGAGGTTGCTGGGAGTTGTAGTTCCCTTTGACTCCATCAGTCGCTTCCTAGAGCGAGAAGCAGTCACTGCCAGGACTACATTTCCTAGAAGGCCTTTCTCCCAGGGGCTTCCTCCCACCTTCTTTCTTTCCTCTCTCTCAGTCTCTTCCTGAGATCATGGGATGCAGCTGCTTCTCATCCGCTTGTTCTCTTCTGGGGCAGATGCTGCCTGCGAAAGGGGTCAAGCTGGAGGCGGAGGGTAAGGGCCCCAGCCTTTGAGTGGGGCTTCCTCTGGGGCAGAAGGACATGGGGGCCCTGAGAGAAATGGGGAGAACCTGGGAGCCTTGCAGAGGGAGCAGGATGCCAGGACTACAGCCCCCATCATCCCCAGCAGCAGGGAGGGGGTTGGCTTGGAGGAGCCCTACTATCCCTGGCATGGTTTGGGGAGACCACCCTCCTCAAGGAATGTATGTGTTTAT
>NW_024824991.1:0-1622 GCF_019175285.1 Sceloporus undulatus
GGTGTGTGCGAGTGTGCGCCTTCAAGAGGTTTTCTTGGGAGGTTTATTCAGAGAGGGTTTGACTTTGCCATCCTCTGAGGCTGAGAGAGTGTGACTTGCCCAATGGTTTTCTGGGATTTGCCTTCATCTTCCCTTAAGCCTGAGAGAGTGTGACAAGTGCTGTGACGTCCCTCGTGCGCCGCACCATTTGGACACAGCGCATGAGCCACGTCATCAACATGCGTCTCGTGTGAGATATTTAGCCTTCTCTGTTGGAGAGAATCAGATTTTCATCAAATCTTGGTCTCCAGAGACACAGAATTGTAGAGTTGGAAGAGACTGCAAGGGCCCTGATCCAGTCCAACCCCTTTATTCTGCCATGCAGGAACTCTCCATCAAAGCATCCCCATTGACAGAGGGCCATCCAGCCTCCAAAGAAGGAGACTCCACTACAATCTCTGAGGAAGGAGTGTGTTCCACTGTCGAACAGCCCTTACTCTCAGGAGGTTCCTCCTAGTCTAACACACAAAGCTATATCCCAACCTCCTATCCAGGAAGAATGTCAAAATGTTCTCCATTTTGAGCATGACTGAGAAACATGAATTTATATTGTTTTTTATTAATGTTTTGGCTTTTAGTTGGTTGTGTTCTCCATTTTTTTGAACATCCTACAATTTGTCCTACATTTTGTCATACATCATGTCCTACATTTTGTACCAAATGTAGGGGCACCAAAATATTTCTCGCCTAGGGTGGCCAAATATCTAGAGCCGGCCCTGGGGTCCAGAAAGGCACAAATGGAGAGATACAGTCGGTCCAATGCCTGCAGTTTGCATTTCCTCTTGCCTAAAGGTCTTCTGTGTTGGCCAAGCCAAACTTTCCATTCTGAGATTAGATAGATAGATAGATAGATAGATAGATAGATAGATAGACAGACAGACAGACCCACCCACCCACTCACTCTGTGTAGATTTCCAATTGCTGCAGAACACAGAACTCTATGAAAACGGCAAAGCAAGGCTGGGGAAATACACACATTTGCTGCAGAACTATATGCCATGGTCCAGATCCAGTGGTTAGAGTAGACCCATTCATCCCTAAGGGCTGGCTTACCACTTCCCTGCTTACTCAGTTAAATAACAACTGGACGGAGGCCGTACTCGCAAAGTGACCACTGCACACTTCTGTGCTTCTCACATTTTTCGTTAAAAGGCCCCATTAGTGTCTGATGAGAAGTCAGCTGCCACATCTGCCACCGCCGCTCTCCTGATGCGCGAGGGGCTCTTGAGAGCTTGCCAACTTATCTGTCAAGACTAATGGGAGCTGGCATTAATCAATACGGGCCGGAGAAGCTGCCAGGCGCAGGAGAACAAGAACCAAAACGCTGCCCGATCTCTGGCTGCAATGCAATGGCTCCCTGGGACGAGCGTCCGGGACCCTAAAGGGCCATCCAGCCGAACCCCATTCTGCCAGGCAGTCCGTTCCACTAAGAACATCTCTTGGACTGAAACAAAATAGTTCTTCCAATCTGGTCTAGTGCTTTGAGCATTGGATTAGGACACTGGGGCCTGTTACAGACTGCCAAAATAAAGCTGCTTCAGGTCTCTTTGGAGGCATGCTATTTAAATGATGCATGGGTCCTA
>NW_024824992.1:0-1622 GCF_019175285.1 Sceloporus undulatus
AAGGCTTCCAATGTACAACTGAGTTGAATCTCCTCCGAGAGTGCATTCCAGTGAGTTGGAGCTGTCATTGTGTAGGCTCTTTGGTGAGTCGCTACCAGTCTCACCTTGGGGTGTTCAAGTAAAAATTTTCCCGTTGTTCTGAGAGTGCGGGGCGGATTATGCAGGGAGAGGCGCTCCCTCAAGTAACTTGGGCCCAAGCCATGTAGGGCTTTATAGGTAATAACCAACACTTTGTATTGGGCCCAGAAGTGAATTGGCAGCCAGTGAAGAGATTTTAATACGGGTGTTATATGGTCCGACCTTGAGGTTCCCGCAACCAATCTGGCTGCAGCGTTTTGAACTAGTTGAAGCTTCCGAACCTGGTACAAAGGTAGCCCCATGTAGAGCGCATTACAGAAATCCAAGCGAGAGGTTACCAGTGTGTGTACTACTGTTTCTAGGTCCTTTTGGTCCAGACAGGGACACAATTGGCGTATCAGCCGAAGCTGGTACCAAGCACTCCTGGCCATCGCATCCACTTGAGATGATAACTGTAGAGATGAATCCAAGAGTACTCCCAAACTGCGAACTTTGTCCTTTAGGGGAAGTGTGACCCCGCCCAGGACTGGATGACAAATTTCCCTGCCCGGACTTGGGGTACCTATGACAAGTACCTCTGTTTTCTCTGCATTCAGCTTGAGTTTGTGTTTCCTCATCCAGCCCATTACTGACCCCAGGCAGGCATCAGAGGAGAGATGCCATCTTTAGTCACTGTATCAGTCGGAGACATGGAGAGATAGATCTGGGTGTCATCAACGTACTGATAACACCGTGCTCCATGGTTCCGGATGATCTCTCCCAGCGGCTTCATGTAACTGTTAAACAGCATGGGGGACAAAATGGCGCCCTGAGGAACGCCAGATGTCAGCTCTCTTTTACGAGAGCAACTGTCCCCCAGCCTCACCATCTGGAATATTCCTGAGAGGTAGGACCGGAACCACTGGAGCTCAGTGTCCCTGATACCCAATTCTCTCAGGCGTTCCAGAAGGATGCCATGGTATTGAAGGCCGCTGAGATGTCCAAGAGCACCAACAAGGTCACACTTCCCCTGTCGATGCCCAGACGGAGATCATCTACTAAGGCGACCATGGCAGTCTCAACTTCGTGGCCCGCCCTGAAGCCAGTTTGAAATGGGTCCAGATAATCGGTTTCATCCAAGACAGCTTGGAGCTGAAAGGAGACTGCCCTCTAGATCACCTTGCCCAAGAAAGATAATAAGGAGACCAGTCTGTAATTACACATCAACAGGGGATCAAGGGAGGGTTTCTTCAAAAGAGTTTTTACTATTGCCTGTTTTAAGGCCGATGGAAATATACCCTCCCGAAGAGACTGGTTGACCTTGGGCAAGTCACATACTCTCAGCCTCAGAGGTGGCAGTGGCAAAACCCCTCTGAACAACTCATAGGTTCATAGAATTATAGAGGAAGAGACCCTAAGGGACATACAGTCCAACCCCTTTCTGCCACGCAGGAACTCTCAAGGCATCCACGACAGATGGCCATCCAGCCTCTATTTAAAGACTTCCAAGGAGGGAGACCACCAAAATCTCAGAGGAAGGAGTGTGTTCCACTGTTGAACAACCC
>NW_024824993.1:0-1622 GCF_019175285.1 Sceloporus undulatus
GGAGTGGAGTGGAGTGGAGAGGGAGCAGAGGGACAAGGCCTGGAAGCCTTGGAAGAAGGAAGGAGATTCTGCCTCTCTATTTAGCTCTGCGCACGGAAGAGTCAGCGAGGAGCAGAGAAGAGGAGGGAGGAGTGGAGCAGAAGCAGAAGGCCTGGAAGCAGTAGGCTTCACTGCTGTGCTGAGGCCTCCAACTGCCAAGTGCTGAGGTGGAGGTGGCCATTTTGTGTTCTGGTGGCCATTTTGTGCTGCTTGTGACTGTGGGGAATAATGTTCCGGAACCTTCTCTGAGGCTTCAGTTGAACAGAGGCCTCTCTCTCCTGGGGCTCCAGAGTCAGAAGGAGGTCAGGCTCCTTGGGCCAAAAGGAAGGAAGTGTGTCTCTTTGTGTCTCTTTTGTGTCTCTTTTCTGAGAGGGTTTTCTTATTACACAGCTCTCCTCCTACAGGGAAACATGGGTTTCAAAAGGGATTAGAAATTGGGAGGATAGTTTTAATACAAGCCTTATTATTATTATTCAAAACCTTGGGCTTTGGCTTCTAAGAGGAGGCTTGTCCCCCAAAAAAGGCCAAAAGTAGCTCCTTTGGGAGGTTTTAAAAGTCTCCCCAGTTTCCTTCTTAATTGATTTTCAGGCAAGAAGGAAGGAAACAGACCAGAATAACTCATATTACAAGAATGAAACAAACAAACATACAAACAAATAACAACAAAAATAACGATTAGGCACTAAAACAAATTACTTATTTTTAAAGGAAAACCATTATTAGGAGGATAAAAACAAGAATTGGGTGCTTTCTATCCTTTTAAAACCGACTCACGCTGTATCTGCACTGCAGAAATAATCCACTTCAAAACCGCATTAACTCTCCTAGCTCCATCCTATGGAATCCTGGGATTTGTAGTTCATTGTGGCATCAGCTATCAGTCACAGAAGGATAAATGTCCCAAAGGTAAAATCCCAGGATTCCATAGCACTGATAGGTTTAAGCGGTGTCTGTCAAAGTGCTTTATTTCTATAGTGTGGATGCAGCCTTCTTGGGAAAGGGCCTGATGCTGGGGAAAATCACTGGGGACCTCTGAAGGTTTCAGCAGATGATTGATTGATTTATGATGCACTCATTTCACATCTACCTACAGGGACATAACTAGGGCCCTCTCCAATTCCCCTAATCCCCCTCCACTCTAATAAGGCATGGAGTATCTGCTGTGTAGGGGAGCTGCAGTGAATCTATGCTAGGTCCAGGGGGCTTTGTTTGGAGCAGAGGGAGGAAGGGGATGCCCACCTCTGCATCGGCCCAAAGGAGGCATATGCCACCTGCGTATGTCACTAGCAGGATGCTATTCTCTGTGTCTTTGAATGTTGCAGGGTTTCTTACCAAGCCAGTCCTAACCCTGGTACCTTTTCTCAGGAACTTCATCTTGGCCTCCTTGTACACGGCTTTGGGGCATCTCTTGCTGGAAGTGACCCAAGTGCCAGGCCACCAGGACCCCCCTGACCACCTGATGGCTGACAGAGAGGCCAATCGGAGGGAGTTGGGCTCCAACAGAAAGAGGCTGCCCAGAAACAACAGCTCTTTGGTAAGTTGCCATCCTGACAATAATAATAATAATAATAATAATAATAATA
>NW_024824994.1:0-1622 GCF_019175285.1 Sceloporus undulatus
CCCCCCCCTTCCTAAAATCCTAGCTATGTCCCTGTGCTAAGCCTTTTTGTTTTTGGCATGGATTGTTATTTGACCACATCAAGAACAAAATAAATAACCAGGAGAGGCTTCACATTACTGGCAAGGCTCTTGGCAACCCAGGCCCACCATTAAGTTTTTCTTTCCCCTTGCCAACTGCAGAGAGAGAGACTATGCACTGGCTGCAAGGGATCTTTCAGTGGCTGGCAGTGAACCCTCCAATCGTACTGGGACTTAAAAACTGCAAGCTTCATCTGCAGATGATGATTTTTGTCATCATCAGAAAAATAACAGCAACAAGCAGATGTCAAAGTGCAAAGGCGCGGTATTAACAAAATATGACAAAGCGCAAAGCAGGGTATTAAGATAGAAATAATAGCCATGAATTATCTACCTAATTTTAAACTAGACAACAAAGAAATGGAAATAGTTAAAAGATTTCCTGTACTTCGGCTCAATCGTGAATCAAAATGGAGATTGTACTCAGCAATCAGAGAACAAGACTTGGAAAAGCAGCCATGAAGGAACTGGATAAGGTCCTCAAGTGTCAATACATAATTGAGTAGAAAAGGCAGAATAATGATGACCATCACAGTTCAAATTTCTATGTATGAGTGTGAAAGCTGGATGGTAAAGAAACAAATCTGGCAGGAAGAATATTAATGCATTTGAAATGGGCTACTAGGAAGAATTCTATGGGCTACTAAAAAGACAATTCAATGAGGTTTAGAGCAAATCAAGCCAGAACTCTCACTAGAAATGACAATGACAAAACTGAGACTGTTGTGCTTTGAATCATAGAATGATAGAATCTTGGGCGCCTTACAGACGGGCCTAAGCGGTGCCGTCGTTGCACCAGGAATACGTGTGAGGGGCAGCGCTTCCGGACGCGCCTTGCCCCTCGCACGTATTCCGTATGGCAAGATGGCGGCGCCCTATACAGACGGGTGCGGCCATCTTGACGTAACAGATGCACAGCATGCGGACGTCTAAACCCGGAAGAGCCGTCGCGAGTGCGCGCTTTGGCACTTGCGGCGGCTCTTCCGGGTTGCCGGAAGGAGTGCGATTTCTGCACTCCTTTTTTGCAGCGCCGAGGAGTCGTGCGGTTTGGCTGCTGCGGCTCCTCCGCACTGCAACCGGCAGCGTCCCAAGACCGCCCCTTTTGGGCGGTCTGTAATGGTCCATAGAGTTGGAAGAGACCACTAGGGCCATCCAGTCCAACCCCCTTCTGCCATGCAAGAAATCCAGATCAAAGCACCCCCGACAGATGGCCATCCAGCCTCCGTTTGAAGACCTCCAAGGAGAGAGACTCCACTACACTCCAAGGAAGGAGTGTGTTCCACTGTCGAACAGCCCTGACTGTCAGGAAGTTCCTCCTAATGTTGAGCTGGAATCTCTTTTCCTGCAGCTTGCATCCACTGTTCCGGGTCCTAGTCTCTGGAGCAGCAGAAAACAAACTAGCTCCCTCATCAAGGGCTTCAAATAGTTAAACAGGGCTATCATATCACCTCTTAACCTCCTCTTCTCCAAGCTAAACATCCCCAGCTCCCTAAGTCGTTCCTCATAGGACATGGCTTCCAGACCCTTCACCATTTTAGTCACCC
>NW_024824995.1:0-1622 GCF_019175285.1 Sceloporus undulatus
CAAATTAAGCATTAACACGACATTAACCTGTACAAAAAACAGCAAAATTACATCACTTTTTAACCTTGGGATTTTCTTGAAGTTAAAAAGTGGTGTGATTTTGCTGCTTTTTGCATGGGTTAATGTCGTGTTAATGCTTAATTTGGGTGACAGTGTCTGAAAACAATCCTGATTTTTTGGAATTTCCCCAGGTTTAAACCCTGTTTATGCATGGGATTTGGGCACTTCCCCTCCTGTGTGATAAACCCCTAAGGCTCACAGCCTTTCCAGGATGTCAGTAACCTAGGGTCGATACAGGCAGGCCAAAATAAAGCTGCTTCTGGTCACTTTGGAGCTATGTTGTTTAAATGATGCATGCATCCTAAGATGCCAGAAGCTGTAGTCCAGTCCTCAGGACTGGAGTGTGTCTTTGGGATGGCTTCTGGTCTCTTAGGATATATGCAGCATTTAAACAGCATATCTCCAAAGTGACCTGAAACAGCTTTATTTTGGCCTGTCTGTATGGGCCCCTAGTCATGGTAGTTCATGATCTACTGTACATATTCGACTATAAGTTGACCTCATGTATAAGTCGAGGGCAGGTTTTAGGGGGCAAAATTATGGATTTTGCTATGACCCGTGGACAAATTGAGGGTAAAACTTAGGGCATATAGCAAAGGATCTAAAGAATGAAGCAAAGTAAAACAATATCAAAGTGGTTTGGTACTTTGCTGTGAACTTACAAAATTGCAGGAGAGATAAGTCTTTGTGCTTACTCTTAAGGCTGGATGGATGAGAGAGTAAAGGGGCGTCACCAGGGGATGGTTCCTTCTTTTAAATAAGAGTTAAGATACAGTATTTACATTGACCCATGGATAAGTCGACTCAGTTTTTTGGGGGTCAGTTTTTTGACCTGAATTTCTAGACTTATACATGAATATCTACAGTAATTGTTTTATGATTAGATTACTGCAATTCATTTTGTGTGGGGCTGCCCTTGAGGAAAACTCGGACATTGTGGCTGTATTGCAAGATGCAACAACTGGATTGTTGATGGGGACTTTCCATAGAAATCATTGATTGTTTGGCGGGCCAGAGAAACATTTTACAGATAAAAAGATCAGGATCCAAGTGTCCAAGCAACATCAGAGTTTGGTCAAGATGGCAAAAGTGATAACTGAGAAAAAGCACACAGGTGAGAAAATGCTGCATCAGTTTGCTTTTGCCTAAGCCTATTGGGAACGACAAGACTCTGCCCTCTTCTCCCCTCCCTACTGAGTTAATTGTGCGCAGACTACTTTGACACTTTGAACTCAGTTGACAGCAACTGAAGTAAGCCAAGGACAAAGGAAGAAAATGGATGGAGGACAGAGAAACTGGGACCCTTTTAAAGCAGCTCAAAAAATGGGATAGAGCAGAGAATTAATCAAGACTGCCACTGCCAAATCAGGACAGTTGGAGGGCATGCCTTGACAATTTTTGGAGTCTGTTGGAAGCCTTTATGTAGCAGCAACTATTGTTGCTTTTAGTAAATAAGCCACTATGACATGACTGAAAAACAGTCTAGACATAATTTGAAATGTAAAAGAATAAAATGTGTAAAAGTTTCCACTGATGTGTCATTAGCAATACTCCGGTGACAC
>NW_024824996.1:0-1622 GCF_019175285.1 Sceloporus undulatus
TAATAATAATAATAATAAAATAATAAAATCTTTATTTATAGCCCGCCTTTCCACAGATCAAGGCGGGTTACAATATGCAAAATACACAATTGCACAAGAATACAATGTCATAATAAAAACATCAATAAAACACATTAAAAGGTACAATTAACAATTTCCCAAAACACTTGGGGATATGCCAGGCCAACAGTGTACACAATTCTCACTTCTGCTTTATCCTTCTCCAAGATGAGCACTGCATGAAAATATTCATTTTCTCCACCAGCAGCAGGAGGAAAAAACTGGGTATTGTAGTTCCCAAAGGGAATATTCCCCAAGTCCGGGTCTCAGAAGAC
Organism: Sceloporus undulatus; assembly: GCF_019175285.1. Classification (NCBI taxonomy): domain Eukaryota; kingdom Metazoa; phylum Chordata; class Lepidosauria; order Squamata; family Phrynosomatidae; genus Sceloporus; species Sceloporus undulatus. The sequence continues at coordinate 336 of NW_024824996.1, forward strand.
ACTTCTTTCTGCAGGAGCTGATCTCCAGTCCCTTTTCAGACTAAAAGCCATAACAAATTTGGCCCCGCAGACCCCGAGGGCCCCATTTCTCAGGGCACAGAGCCTTTGCTGCATACGTTTCCAAGCTGCTGGGGCTGCTTAGTTTTCAGCACCCAGATGCCGTCCTGAAGCAACCCAGCTGGCTGACCGAGAAATTCCAAGGCTTTGAGGTTGAGACTGGGAAAATGTCCTCAGTTAAAGCAAGGCAGGCGCCAGCCCACAACCCCGGCTGATCTAGCTCACAGTTGACTTTCGACAACTGTTGGTTTGCTTGGATAGCAAAAAGAGACTGCTCTTCCTTTGGCTGGAGGACAATAGGCATCTAACTGTTACCTCAGGAAACAAAGAAGCCCTTTTTTTAGGCCTTCTCCGAAGTCCAACCGTCTGCCCGCAAAGTAGCGTTGCCAGCTTGACCGGCCTGGGCCTGAGTCTCCCAGTGCACCTGGGCCATCTCCAGTCAGGAGACAAAGATGTGAATTCTCCACCTGTCCCTCCTGAATTTTCTTTGTACCTCTTTCCAAAGCTTACTCAACAGGTTTTTTTGCTGCAAATGGCTAGATTTGCAGCAATTCTTTCACGCTTGCAACAGGGCTCATGCTTGATGGCTCCTGCAAAACTGCAAATACCAATCCAGGATGTGGTTTGACATCTGGATTTCCCCGAAACTGGAGCAGCCAGAGATGTCTGGACCAAGCCTCGGCCGGTCTAAAACTGTCAAGCGCTCAACCTCGCTGGATCGAACGCAAGCCTACTGTTTCCATCAGCAAGACAGGGAAGTGAGTCAGGCTGCCTGTCTCATGCGCATGCCCTCGTCCTTTGCATCTGACCCGCTGGAATCAGAGCTTTGACAAGTTCCATTTCTGGATGACAGCTTCCAGAATCCCCCAGCCAGCACCAACCTTCTCTCAGTGTTTCTCCCCCACGCGCCAAGATACCTTGCCATTAAACCTGGAGGTTCCACAAAGCGCCAGCATCAAAGCTGTTGCTAGCCCACCTCTGCCTTTGGAACCTGGTTCAAACTCCAGAAATTTTGCAAGACCCCCAAAGTTGCCTGGGAACAGAGGTTTAGACCGGTTCCTTTTCCTGACAGTGGCAGCCATCATCCCCTGGCCAGCATGCCAAGTGGTGGATTTGGGGGCTGTAGTCCAAAAAACAACCCACCAAGCCTTAGTTCCTAGGATTGGATTACCAGCTTCCTTCAGGGCAAGGCAGGGGTTTTGGGCATGGATGAAGGCACTGCCCCCCAAA
>NW_024824997.1:0-1622 GCF_019175285.1 Sceloporus undulatus
TACAGGCCTCTTCCCCCACAAAAAACTCTAATGCACCCCTGAAAGGAGCTCCTCTCTCTCACTTCTTCTTTTTGTGGAGAGCCCCTTCTCCACCCCCCAATGCCCCTCTCTCTTCTCCTCACAACCACAATCACAACAACAACCCTGTGAGGTTGTTCTGCCAGGCAACAGAGACCAGTCCCTCCATGGTCTCCTTCTGGGTCAGAGGAGGGGATGGAGGGAAGGCCTTGGCAGCCATTGCTTTGTGTGTGTGTAGGGGGGGCAATTGCCCTCATGCCATAGACCAATAGCTCCCCCAAAAGAGAGTATTCTTTGAAGCCTTTCCTCCTTCCCTCCATGGCCACCTTTCCCTCCTCCTTCTAGGCCTGCCCCCCACAACCACCTTTCCTCTCCTGGCAATGGGAAATGGGGGCTCTAAGACTTTTCCTGTCCCCCTCTGAGAAGCAGCTCCCCTACACAACAGATACTCCATGCCTCCTTAGAGTGGTGGGGGATTAGGGGATGGGGAATTGGAGAGGACCCTGGTTATGTCCCTATAGCTGGATGTGAAATGAGTGCATCATGAATAAATAAATAAACAAACAAATAATCTGCAGAAACCTCCAGACGTCCCCAGTGCTTTTCCTCATCATCGGCCCATTTCCTAAGAAGGTGTCATCCACACAACAGAAATAAGGCACTTTGACACCACTTTAACCGCTCAGTGCTATGGAATCCTGGGATTTTACCTTTGGATACTTAGCCTTCTCTGCCAGAGAGTTCTCATGCCACAACAAACTACAAATCCCAGGATTCCATAGGATGGAGTCATAAGAGTTAACACACTTTAGAACTGGATTATTTCTGTAGTGCAGATACAGCCTGAGTCGGTTGTAAAAGAGTAGAAGCATCAAAGTTGATTTTTATCCTGTTAAAAATGGTTTTGCTTTTTAAATATATAAGCAGTTTGCTTTTCTGTCTAATCCTTATTCTTGTTGTTCTTGTTTGTTTGGATGTTTATTTGTTTTATTCTTGGTAATATGAGTTATTCTGGTCTGTCTCCTGCCTTCTTGCCTGAAAATCTATTAATTAGGAAACTGGGGAGACTTTTAAAACCTCCTAAAGGAGCTACTTTTGGCCTTTTTGAGGGACTAGCCTCCTCTTAGGAGCCAAAGCCCAATGTTTGTTAAGAATAAGAATAAGGCCTGTATTAAAACTATCCTCCCCATTTCTGATCCCTTTTAAAACCCATGTTCCCCAGAAGGAGCAGAGCTGTGTAATAAGAAAACCCTCTCAGAAAAGAGACACAAAAGAGACACAAAGGGACACACTTCCTTCCTTTTGGCCCAAGGAGCCTGGCCTCCTCCTCTCTCTGGAGCCTCAGGAGAGAAAGAGGAGCCTCTGTTCAACTGAGGCTCAGAGAAGGTTCTGGAACATTATTCTCACAGTCACAAGCAGCACAAAATGGCCGCTAGAACACAAAATGGAATTCTGGGAAATGTAGTTTTGTGAGACATTGAGCCTTCTCTGTCAGAGAGCTCTGGTGCCACAATAAACTCCATTTCCCAGGATTCCCTAGCACTGGGCCAGGGCAGTGAAAGCACTCTCAAAGTGGACTATTGCTGCCGTGTGTTTTGGACCTT
>NW_024824998.1:0-1076 GCF_019175285.1 Sceloporus undulatus
CTAACTTTTAATGTTTGATGTTTGATAATAGTTAAGACACGCCCCCCCTCTGCCTTCTCGCCGGACCACCGACGCCGCTGCCGCGGCCAGGACTGCGCCTCTTGCCGGGCGGACTCCTCCCGGGGTGTCGGAGGTGCGCATCTGCGCACCGCCCCGGGAGTGCCGCCCACGGATTTGGGGAGCACCGCTGCTGCGTAGGAGGCTTAGAATAGCCTGGGAGCAGAGGATGCCTGCAGTGGCTAACCTCTGCTCCTTTAGTAGCCATAGAAGGGTCGGGGGAGGATAGGGATGTGGGGGATGCCTGGGCCGGGGATAACATCTCGACGGGCGGAGCCCCAATTGAGGTTGTGTGGGGCAGGGGGAGGTATGGTGGTGGGAGAAGGGACTTCCGTTCCAGGGGAAGGCGGGATCGATGCATCATATCTATCTCGCATTCCTGTCCCCCTCCCAACCTGAAGGACCTGAGGGTCTCTCCAACCGTGCCACAAACCCTGTCGCTGCTCCTGTGCAATGCCAGGTCGCTTAACAACAAGACCCACATCCTCCAGGACCTGTTGGAGGATTCTAAGTGTGACCTGGCTTGCATTACCGAGACCTGGCTGGGGCCTGAAGGGGATGCAGTGTGGGCTCAGGCCCTGCCTGCTGGGTTCTCGGTGAAGGACCAGCGCAGGTTAGGTGGGCGGGGGGGTGTGTGGCCTTGGTACATAGGAACACCGTGTCCCTCACCAGGAACCACATCCGACAGACTTCCTATATCGAGTGTATTTACCTGACCCTAAAGGCTAGGGACAGTCTAGGGATTCTGTTAGTGTACCGGCCACCCCGTGCGCTAGCGGACTCCCTTAACGAGCTGACACAGCTGGTTGCTGAGCTGATGTTGGAGACCCCCAGGCTTCTTGTCCTGGGGGACTTCAACATCTCCCTCTCGGCCAGCCATGTTCCATCCGGTGCGGCTCGGGAATTCATGGATACCATGGCAGCCATGGGCCTGTCCCAGCTGATACAGGGTCCTACGCATTGTGCGGGTAATACTCTCGATTTGGTCTTCTGTTCGGAGGCGGAAAATCCGTGGGCGG
>NW_024824998.1:1176-1622 GCF_019175285.1 Sceloporus undulatus
GGACAGTCTAGGGATTCTGTTAGTGTACCGGCCACCCCGTGCGCTAGCGGACTCCCTTAACGAGCTGACACAGCTGGTCGCTGAGCTGATGTTGGAGACCCCCAGGCTTCTTGTCCTGGGGGACTTCAACATCTCCCTCTTGGCCAGCCATGTTCCATCCGGTGCGGCTCGGGAATTCATGGATACCATGGCAGCCATGGGCCTGTCCCAGCTGATACAGGGTCCTACGCATTGTGCGAGTAATACTCTCGATTTGGTCTTCTGTTCGGAGGCGGAAAATCCGTGGGCGGAAATAGCTAATATTTTCCCCTTGTCATGGACGGATCATTTCCTGGTAGAGGTGAAAATCAAGGCTTCTACCCAGATCCCCCCCGGGGGTGGTGGACCTGTTAGAATGGTCCACCCTCGAAGGCTGATGGAACCTGAGAGGTTCCAAGAAGCCTTAG
>NW_024824999.1:0-1622 GCF_019175285.1 Sceloporus undulatus
ATCTTTAACTTACTTCAACTGATGCAAACTGAGTTCAAAATTCAAACTTTATACTCAACTCAGTAAGGACAAGAAGAGTGGATGGATAAAGTCTTGTCCTTTTCAGTAGCCTGAAGCAAAAGCAAACTGCTACAGCCTCTCCTGGTTTGTCTGTTCTTTCACATTAGTAACTTTTGTCACACTGTGAGGTTGGTTAGCCATATGTGTCCCAGTTTTCATTTGTGAAATGTTAGAAGGTATGACACCAATCCCCACCTCTCTAAATGTAAGTTCTCTTAATTAACTTCATGTTATTTTTAAAAACATTTGACAATTAATAGTTTCTATCATCCACAGTCCCTCCCATTTATTCCCCTGCTAAATTAAGATGTAGGATTACTGCTTCAGAGTGCCTTTTCATGTTTCACCCCTTCCCTTGCTGTGTTGTCTATGAATGCAGTTGTCTTCTTCTCCCTTGCTTCCAGTCTCCAACTTGATATGAACATTAAAGGAGAGTTTGTGCTTTTGGAATGAAATAATCTTTAGGGAGAGGTCTGTAAATGTACACACACACCAGGTTTTCAACCTCCTAAAGCATCAGCTTCATGTTGCACTTTACTGAGTTTTCAAACTGTCACCAATATTATCATGCTACTTTTTTTGTCTTATATGATTGGGGAAAACTTGAGCTGGAGGCCAGTGCAGCCCATGGGCTTCATTTTCTCCAGCCCAAATGTAAAAAAGGGGGCTCTTCTAGCTCTTCAGAATTGCTATTGCAGGCTCCCCACTTGCTCTCCCAGGCTTTAGTGTTGCTTTCCTATTATGTGTGAAGAACAAGAAGCAGTGTGGGTGAATGGAGACACAGAACAATGAGCAGAAGGTACAGTTACCATATGGTCACCACCAACAATGCTGTGATTGAAAATGTTGGTTATATCCTTGTCCTAGATTGGAAGCCAGCACAATCACTTTGCTAATTCCTTTTCCCTTTTTCCTTCCTGTTCCCTGCCCCACATGATGGGGGTGTTCCCATTGGCTTATATTCCGTGTTACAAATCGAATCCAAGGTACATCATTCCTATTAGAAACCAAATTAACTCTAGAACAGTTCTAGAGCAACCCGCAATCGTTCCCACAAAATGTGAATTGTCAATCGGATTTTAATTTGATCCGTGTTAAAGGCGTATAACCTGTGTTAAAAAAATAGAAGGGTCGAACCAACATTTTTTCCTTGATTTGTTGAGATAGGAATCAGGTTATTTAAATAGGAACGATCAGCCTTAGAAATCGGGCTAGCTGGATGGAAGAAGCGGAGCGCGATGGGCTGGCTTGGGAGAGTCGCCCTTTCTGTCCCCATCCATTGTGGCTGTCGCCATCTTTGCTTTCCTCACCCCTTTGTCCGCTGTGGTCTTTCAATAAGAGATAAGGATTTTTTATTTTTTATTTTAATGGTTTACAGGCGCTTAATCTCTTCAGCACTTTAAGCGCCGGAAGTCCCGGCCACTCAAGGACTCTTAAAGGCTTCCCCGGTGGATTGCAACCTCCCCTCTGTGTGGGGAGAGCCCATTTGTAACGGAGGAGAGGCAGGATGCACAGCAATCTCTGGGGAAATAGAGCCTTTCCATCTCTCTTTCCCAATCTGG
>NW_024825000.1:0-1622 GCF_019175285.1 Sceloporus undulatus
TCATATAAGACTACCCTTCTTCCAAAGCACACCAAATACAAATTAAAGAAACATCAGATTTGATTTCAATATGGTCATTTTAATTCAAATGACATGCAGGTACATAGCAGGAAACCTTGTTGTATACTGCTTGGATTGGTCAGCTCTCCCTGCCTGCCCAGCCCTCCCTGTCTCCAAGACTATCAGAGTGGTAGCTGCTTTCATATGATCGTCACATATGGTGGGGATGTGGCTGCGGCCGTTTTTGAGCTCCCCCCCACCATATGTGGTGACCTCACATTCTCCAGTCTGGCGCAGAAGTTTCAGCACCTGCCCTATAAGATGACACCCGGCGTATAAGACAACCCCCGATTTTGGAGAAGATTTTCCTGGGTTAAAAAGTAGTCTTATACGCCAGAAAATACAATAAATGTGTGTGTGTGTGTGTGTGTGTGTATGATCCAACATATATGTGTGCATGTGATTTCATCTCTCTCTCTCTGTCTGTCTCTGTCTCTCTCTCTCTATGTGTGTGTGTGTGTGTGTGTGTGTATAAATACATGTGCGTACACATGCACATGTTCAGACAGATATCTATGGGTATGTATAGATGTATCTATGGGTGTTGTATGCAAGATCTATAGTCTTGAAACATTCCGTGTGTGTGTGTGTGTGCGTCACCTCTTATCACCTCTTTTGTTTAGAGTTGCCTTCGAAGTTTTGTTAAATAATATGAGAAGCAATGTGGACATAAAGGGAGTGAAGATTAAGAATTATGTTTATAAAGCTAGAGCATTTGCCGACGATCTCATTTGCTTCTTAGATAACCCACTTAATAGCATTTCAGCTCTCAATTATACTCTGGAGGCATTTGCTGAAATATCGGGGTTAAAGGTGAATCAAAACAAAACTGTGTTTATTATGAAGTATTTAAACAAAGAAGAGCAACTGGAGTCAAGTAATGTATCTGGGTATAGAGTCGTTAGTAAAGCTAAATATCTGGGAATATACTTAACGACCAAAAACATTGACTTGTTCCACAACAACTATGGAAGACTATGGAATGGAGTAACAAAGGATATGTCTTCATGGTCCAAATTGCATCTCTCATTCTAGAATAGCAACGTTAGAAATGAATATCCTTCCCCGTTTTCTGTACTTATTTCAAAACATAACAATTATAGCCAAAGACAAACACTTTGCAATCTGGCAAAAAGAGTCCTCTGAATTTCTTTGGGAAGGTCAATGAGCCAAATTTAGATTGTAATCCTGAGGGCAGGGAACCGTCTATTATACCCTCTGTTGTAAACTGCTCCGATTCCCAGTGATTGGGCGGGATATAAATAAATCCTATTATTATTATTATTATTATTATTATTATTATTATTATTGTGAGATGGGAAATTTTGACAGACAAATATGACGGGAGGGTTGTGCTTTACCAAACTTTAAGCTATATTATTATGCATCTTGTCTGTATTGGCTAGAGAACTGGATTAATCTAAGCAATGATAGACTGTTATCTTTAGGATGCTGTGACTTGAGGTTTGGCATTCATGCCTATTTGTGGTATGAAAAGGTCAAAGAACATAAAGACTTTAAACATCGTTTTCTTAGAAATGCTCTACTTTATGTCTGGAAGA
>NW_024825001.1:0-1622 GCF_019175285.1 Sceloporus undulatus
ATAATAATAATAATAATAATAATAATAATAATAATAATAATAATAATAATAATAATTTCTACCCCACCTCTCCAATGAGATAAACCCCAAGGGTGCAGTATTTTTTTAGCTGTCGTGTTGAGATTGCAAAATCAAAGTTGAAGAAGCAACATTCAGGAAAATGACCTTTTGGGCAGTAGTGCCTATCATCCCCGCACCAAAGACCTCTGGAAATTGTAGACTAAAAAAGTAATTTCCATAGCTTCCAATAGACTCAACTCTATCATCCCATCATTTCATCTGCTTTAAAAACATCTCTATTTCTCTGATTTTTCTTTTTTTCACAAGGAAGTGGCTTCATCTCGGGGGTTTTAAGGGTGGTTTTTCACTGCTCTTCTTAACTTAATATCTCAAGTTTCAAGCCCGTTTTCTCAAAATTAAGCCTCTTTAGTTTCAGTGTGACACAAACTGCCAATATATATATATAGAGAACAGGCTTAAATGATATGCCTTAAAAGCCATGGAAAGAAGCATTTGTAAAGTGTTGGAATCATTCCAAATATGTGTTAAAGGGGAAAACAACAACTTTATATTCCTATTTTTATTTATATTGCATCTTTTTCTTGTCTTTTTCAGCAGCATTGGACAAGCAAGTGACATCAGATATCAGACAGGTTTGTAACTACTTGGAAACTGTCCTTTCGTACTGAAAAGTACGCTTCCTTTTCTGTGCAACAGAACCAAACTTTTGCATTGTTGCTTTTCAAACAGTGCCTATAATGTAGTTTTCCCTTTCACAATTACTTTGAGATAAGAGATGCAGCGCATGTCAGATGCCTCTTTGCTAGACCCCCAATGGCTAATGTCTAGGAATATCTACACTTGAAGTATATATTAACTTTATCTCTCTTTCAACATCATAGCTTCCAAGAAAAAAAAACCCCAAAAGCATGAGAACTATAGTTGCATGAAATTGCTGAAAATTAAAGATTCATCCTATTTGGCAAAATTATTTCTTGAAGCAGCTTAAGTCCTCATTGCAAAACTGTTGTCGGGATCTAGACCACCTTGCTGCCTGCTAAATGTTTCAAAATGCAGCTCCCATAATCCCTCAGCTACCTTCTGGTTTATGGCTTATGGGAGCTACAGTCCAAAATTTCAGCTAAAGGAGATGCATATAAGGGCCTCATTCCCACTACCTTTTAAACCAGATCGCAAATAGGTTTGAACTGGTTTAAATGACCATGGTTCGCACTTGAGAGGGGGGCCGTGCACTAGACCCATTTAACCCGTGTCTTTTTGATGCTGATTTTTTCCTGCGTCTTTTTGGATAAATCAATTCAGCACAAGTGTGAACCAGATGTGGATTGGAATCTATTTAAATTTGCCCTTCAGCTGGCTGGAGCGGGTCCATTTTGAACCGATTCATTTGTCAAAGAGAACCGCAAGCTGGTTATTTGATTTTGGCCTGTTATAGACTGCCAAAATAAAGCTGCTTGGGGTCTCTTTGGAGGTATGCTGTTTAAAAGATGCATGCATCCTAAGAATCCGGAAGCTGCACCAATGCTGCACTCCAGTGCTTAGGAATGGAGTGTGGCTTTGGCGCGACCTCCGGACTCTTAGGACCCATGCGTCATTTAAAT
>NW_024825002.1:0-1622 GCF_019175285.1 Sceloporus undulatus
TGCACAGGGAAGAAGAGATTTGGGGCTGGTTTGTTTCTTCTTTTTTTAATTATAATCTTTATTGAAATTATTTGCAACATAAAAAGGGCAGTACCAAAACATTCCAAATTCTATATTTCAATATTTCTTAATCCTCCCCTCCCCCACCCCACCCCCTCACTTTCTATTTCACTTACTGCTTATTTATTAGCTATAAAATCTCTATTTCTCAAAAATCTATCATCCTTACTTCCTTATCTCATCGTCTTTCATTCTATTTTGCTTAAATCCTAAGTTTATACAATAATTGACTCTATATCAATAATTCTAACACAGCAACGGTATCACATATCTAACATGATTTCCCTTCTCTCCTTATTACCTTATTTAACTTTTCCCTTTTGAAACAATTCTCTTATTCTCAACCAAATTAAATTATCTTCTTCTCGCATTTCATCTTTTAATTTCAGAGTTATGGTATCCATTTCTATGATTTCTAGACACTTTCCTAACCAATCCTCCACTTTCGGTACTTCCTTGTTTCTCCAGACTTTGGCAATTGTTATTCTGGCAGCGGTGATTAAATATAATAGTGGTTTCAATTTCAATCTTAAATCCTTATTTTCTACTATGTTTAAAAGACAGATCTCCGGAACCAGAGGGAATTCCAATTGTATAATTATTTCAATTTTCTTCTGTACTTCTCTCCAGAATTTTTTAATCAGAGTACAGCTCCACCACATGTGAAAAAAACTTCCCGTAGTTCGTTCACATTTCCAACATTTTCCTTTATCATTTTTATATATTTTCGCTAATCTATTCGGTGTCATATACCATCTGTGCATCATTTTGTAAAAATTTTCTTTTAAATCCATACACAATGTAAATTTTAAATCCTGTCCCCAAGCTCTTTTCCACGCCTCGTACTGTATGTTCTTCCCTATGTTCTGTGCCCATACAATCATACAATGCTTAATTTGTTCTTGTTCCAATTCAAGCCTCAAAATTAGATTATAGAAATTTGTTATTTTTTTCTTGTCCTTATCCATCCATATTACATCCAATTCTGTTTTCATTAATGTTATACCAACATTTTTTTGTCTGCTTTATATTTTTCCGTTAATTGGTAATATAAGTACCAATCTATTTTAATTCCCTCTTTTAGCATTTCTTCCCTAGATTTCATTGTAATTTTTCCCTCTATTATCATTACATAATCTTTATATTTTAGCCAATCTCTTCCCTCAATCCTGCCCTTCTTTAATATTGCTTCGTGAGGAGAAGCCCACTCTGGTAACTTTTTATAATATTTTTCCTTGTATTTTGTCCATACTTTATATAATGCTTTCCTTACAATATGCTCTTTGAACTCCTTGTTTAGTTCAACTTTATTCCACCACATGTAGGCATGCCACCCGTATTTTAGATTAAATCTCTCTAAATCTAATAATTGCTCATCCTTTAATTCCACCCATTTTGTTATCCATTCCAAGCAACATGCATAAAAATATAATTTCAAGTTTGGCATCCCTAATCCTCCTCTTTCTTTGCTGTCCGTTAATATTGTCCAATTGATTCTGGCTTTCCTTCTTGCCCACACAAATCTTTTTAGATCCCTATCCCATGTAGTGAAGATCCCCTCA
>NW_024825003.1:0-1622 GCF_019175285.1 Sceloporus undulatus
ACAAAAATCCACAATACCTAATACTACAGAACCTACAAACATATGATAAAATAAAAAAGTATAAACATAATAATAGTTGACTTCCTTCTGCACTGCTTCTCCCCGGTTTTATGTTCTTTCTTATTCACTAAGCTCTTATTTGTATATACCATTAAATTGCCATTAACCTTATCTATTTTCACTACTTTCTAACCCGTTATTACTTCTTAGTTACTTTCTATCTTTCCTCTTATATTTCTATCTATCACTATTCTGAATCTTTGAAGCTTAATTACATATGTTTCTTATTCCTATTCTAGTTCCCAAAAAGAAAGAGGAGGTAATTATAATATATATAAAACATAAGTAAAGAGAAGAAAGAGAGGGTAGGACCAAAGGAAAAAATTACTATCGCTCTTAACTATAATCAGTGTTCACGTCTATATTACTCTTATTTATCTAGTACAAAATACATTTACTTTATATCATCCTCTGCATGTAATTTCTCCAGCTTTCCCATATATTATAAAACTCATCCAAAGATTTATTATTCACTAAAAAGTTAGCTTATCCATTTCATATAGGTCTGCCATTTTTAACTTCCATTCATCTATCGTAGGATATTCCTTTTTCTTCCAATATTTAGCATAACTCATTCTAGCCGCTATAATAGCATATTGCAATGCCTTTTGATTTTTTCTTTCTATCTTCATACTTTCCGTCATATTCAGGAGATACATTTTGCTTTTCATCTCTTCTTTAACCCCAAATATTTTCTTTATTTCTGAATGAATATTAGTCCAAAATGTTTTAGCTTTAACACAATTCCACCACATATGCATGTAGTTACCTACTTCTTTCTCACATTTCCAACATATATTTTTCATCTGTTTGAACATTTTTGCCAGTTTATACGGGGTTAAGTACCATCTGTACATACTTTTATAAATGTTTTCCCTCATTTGAATATTTATTATTTGTCTAATTTTTCTCTTCCAAAGATTCTCCCATTCTTCTAGTTGTATATTTTGATTCATATCAATTGCCCATTTAACCATAAATTCTTTAATTGTCTCATCTTCTAATTCAAAATTCCTGATTAATTGATATAATCTAGATATTTGTTTTTTTGGCTGTTTTATTATTATTTCTATTTCCCCAATTCCTTCATCAATTCCCATTTCCTTCTTATCTACCCGGAACCTCTCTTTAATTTGTCTATATGCGAACCAATTTACAGATAATCCTTCCTCTACTAATTCTCCCTGTGTTTTCATTATTATCTCACCGTTTTCTATTTTAGTAATATCCTTATATGTCACCCATCTATCTTTCTTAATTTCTTCTCTTTTAAAAAACGCTTCATTAGATGAAGTCCATAACGGGAGTCTAGGGAACCACCTTTTTTTATATTTTAACCAAATTTTCAACATTACTTTTCTTATCCAATGATTATTGAAGTTACTATCTTGTTTGCTTTTATTATACCATAAGTATCCATGTAATCCAAATCTCAGATCTATTTTTTCTAAATTAATCTTTCTTCTATTATCCAATTTAATCCAATCCAATATCCATTCCAGTACGCATGCGTAGTAATACCATCTCAAATTCATTAATGCTAAGCCTCCTTTATCAATCGA
>NW_024825004.1:0-1622 GCF_019175285.1 Sceloporus undulatus
AACTGCTTTATAAAAATGACATTTGCCTCCGAAATCTGGCAAGAAATGTCTAAATGCACTATAATTCTTTGGTGGCTAAATGTACTGTATGTGTTGGGATAGTTAGTAGCCTAATCCATCATCAATATCCCAGCCATGGCCTAAATTATATTGTTGATTATACTGCATATTATATTGAAAAGATTCGAGACAAACTGAATCTCAAAGGCAGTAGCTTTTTTCTGGCTGACAGCATTTAAAGTTTATTTCCTGTACTGAATTGTGAAGTGATCAAATAATATTTGGAGGCACCATGTGCTTTCCTCCCCTTTTGCTTAGTCTCTCTCTGGATGAGGGCTATTTTCTGTTGCAGGTGACCTTTGCTGATGTGGCGATATATTTCACTGAGGACGAATGGAAACTGTTGACGAAGAAACAGCGAATTATGTACAGTTCTGTAATGATGGAGAATTATGAGAATGTGGCCTCTGTGGGTAAGTAACTGGAATCCACTAGCATTATAAAATCATAGAGTTGGAATAGACACAAGGGCCATCCAGTTCAACCCTCTTCTGCCATGCAGGAACACACATTCCAAGAACCATCCAGCCTCTGTTTAAAGACCTCCAAAGAAGAGGACTCCACCAAACTCTAAGGGAGTCCAGTATATTCCACTGTTGAAGAGCTCTTACTGTCCCAAAGTTCCTCCTAATGTTTAGGTGGAACCTCTTTCTCTGTCGTTTGCATCCATTGTGGTGTCTCTTTTTCTCTGTAGCAGCAAAAAGCAAGCTTGCTCCATCCTCAGTGCCACCCTTTCCAATATTTGAACATGGATATCATATCCACTCTTAACTTTTTTTTCTCCAGGGTAAACATACCCAGCTCTCTAAGCCGCTCCCCATAGGGCTTGATGGTTTCCAGATCCTTCACCATTTTGTTTGCCCTCCTCTGGGCATGTTCCAACCTGTCAACATCCTTTTTGATTTTCGGAGGCCAGAACTGGACACAGGACTATTCCAAGTAAGGCCTGACCAAAGCTGAATAGAGCGGCACTATTACTTCCCTTGATCTAGTAACTATACTTGTATTGATGCAGCCTAGAATCACATTGGCCTTTTTAGCTGCCGCATCACACTGTTGGCCCATGTTCAACTTGTGGTCTACTAGGAGTCTTTCAAGCGTAGTTTAATTGTGATAGCAACATCCTGTAGAATATTTGAATTTGTAGTTTAGTGAGGCACTATTGCTCTCCACTTTATAAGGAGTCCAAATACTGCATTGTAAACTGCCAATTGTCAGAAGCAGGTTCTGTGGTTCATCCAGAATGGTATTGGGGTTTAGGGGGGATTGTTAGTAGTTTAAATGCTAGTAGTTTTAAGTAGTTGGTAAGGATATTGGGGCCTAGAATGGCTTCGGGGAAGGGAAGCAGTTGTGGAGGCTCTTAACTGACTGGTCTCTGAACTCTGGGTGGCAGACATGCCCCAGGGGGGAGAGGCGCATGTGAATGGTGGAAGAAGAAGGCAAGAGGTACCTTGGCAGCCAGGCTGGTTAGGGGCTTAAGGGGAGGAAAAGGGAGGAGTGTGAAGGTAGTTAACGACGGAGGGAAAAGGTTTAGACACTTCAGAGACAGCTTAGACTTATTA
>NW_024825005.1:0-1621 GCF_019175285.1 Sceloporus undulatus
GTGCCTTTGTCTAACTATGGGCTCGAACAGACAGGCCAAAATAAAGCTACTTGGGGTCACTTTGGAGGTATGCTGTTTAAATGACACACATGTCTTAAGAAGCCGGAAGTTTTGCCAAAGCTGCACTCCAGTCCTTAGGATTGGAGTGTGGCTTTGGTGTGGCTTCTGGCCTCTTAAGACACATGCATCATTTAAACAGCATACCTCCAAAGTGACCCGAAGCAGCTTTATTTTGGCCTGTCTGTTCAGGCCCAATGCTTCCCTAAGAACTGACTCCAAAAACGACAAACAGGAGTAGCTTGCAGTTTAAACAAAAGTTTACTAATGGCTTTAATCTATATTTACATAGAAGCTATGTCCTAATGTAGCTAGTGAATAGTTCAGGTAAAAAGAAATCTTTATCTCACCATCTTTCCAAAGAAAGTTCGGAAAGGAGGAAGGCGGAAAACCCAACAGTTGAAGAGAAAATCTTTGAGAGAATGTTAGTATTTCCCTAAAAGGGGAATGACCTAAATCATATGGTTAGTTTGAATGAAAGAGGGGGGAGAGTTTGCATGCAGGAAATCCCTATCTATCTGAGGGGGGAAGGGAATGCAAAAATCTCCCAACAACTTTCACTCCCTGCCCTTCAGCATCTGGCACCTGAAGCAGCTGTCTCACTGCCTAATGGCAGGGCTGACCCAACCTTGCTTGAAATGCAGTCTTTGACAGTAGCTTAGTTTTGTGCTTCTGCCATCTCTTCCAGTCCTTTGCTGCAACTCCTGGTATTAACTTTTGTTTCAAAGATGTATCCATTGCCAGCAAATCAGTCTAGCCTTCCTATCTATCCACCCATTTACACACACACAGAGTAATGTAACAGTGGAGTTTATCACACAGAGGAGATCAGGAGTTTATCCCATGAATATCCTGGAAAAATAATGTAATTACGCATAATGATTTCACATGACATCGAATAAAAGCCGCCATTAAAGTGGTCACAAAGAAACATTAATGTGCATCTTGATATCACTTTATTTGTGCAAATGTGTGTGATAATTATTGGTGCAATTACTCGCCATTTCGGCTTCATTTGCAGGATGCTTTAAATGCACTTTAATCTCTCTTTAATGTCAAAATCAGCCCCAGCGGAATAAACTCCAGTATCCATTACAGTATAGTACTGTATTTTAAAATTACGATGGTCATTATGTTTCATGATACTGTTATGGAATAAGGGATGTTTAAAATGTATAATATGGATTATTTGACAGCATATTGACATGAACACAGCATTATCAAATTAACATGCTGCATCTGTACTTGCCTCTGCACTGATGGAGTTCTTTCAAAATCTTATACCAGTGTTTGCTGTCCAGAAGTAATTGTAGATAGGGTTGCCATAGTGCTGGACCTCCAAACCGGGAAAAATGTAGGACAAAATTTTCAAATGTAGGACACAAAACTGTGTCCTATATTTGAAAATTTTGTCCTACATTTTCCCTCGTGATTGCGGCGGGGAGCAGAGGCCAAGCGGCGAGGGAAAGCCTCCACTTAAGGAGGCTTTCCCTCCCCGCCTGGACCCCAGGCCTCGGCGCGATCGGAGGCCAGGATCGGGGCCTCGCCTCGTTCCTGGCCCCCG
>NW_024825006.1:0-1621 GCF_019175285.1 Sceloporus undulatus
GTTCAAAGGTTGCTGCTCTGAGGTCAGAAATGAAATGTCCAGGAAGATTGAAGTGTTCTGCAACAGGTTTTGGTGTATTCCCTTTTCTAATATCTAATTTATGTCCATTTATTCTTTGGCACAGGGACCAGCCTGCTTGCCCAATGTAGAGTGCTGAAGGGCAGTATGGCATAAATCACACTGGAGAAACAAAGGGAAGCCTGAGACATTGAGAGAAGAGGAGCAAAAAAACAGCTGATTATATACTCAGGGCCACAAATTGCTCAGCTCTGCCCTATGTAGATGCCATTGTATTAACTCTGAACTAAGACACCCCAGCCCAGCCCCTTTCTCCAGGACCATTTTATCACCTCTTTTTCCTGCCCAGAATTTGCTGCTTGATTGATCTTGTGCTTTGCTGCTTTGCTGTTCTGTAAAAGGAAAAAGACCACATGCTCTTTCTTCCCAGTGCGTTCCTCCTCTATATTTTGAGCAAAAATTTCCAGTGTCACTTCACTGTTGAAGAAATCTTTGGCCACAGCTTCAAGAATCCCTAAGTGCAAAGGGGAGGGGGGAACATACATTTTATGATAATACAGGATTTGGGGTAGATGGCCACATAAACAGTGACTTGGAGGCTAAGCTAAAGTAATCAAAGGATGGTAACAGAAGAGAAGTTTCCCATCCCTTGTTGCTGCCTGCACCCTCTTGAGAGCTTCTTCACAATGTTGAAGGTCATTTGTGGCAATTCTTATATCACCTTTTTTGCATACCTTGTCCCACATTATTCAGAATCATAGAACTGTAGAGTTGGAAGGGGCCTCATGGGTCATCAGTTCCAACCCCCTGCTCAATGCAGGATCTCCAGCTAAAGCACCTCCAGCAGGTGACTGTCCAGCCTCTTTCTGGAGACATCCAAAGAAGGAGACCCACCACCTCTCTAGGCAATTGGTTCCATTGCTGAACTGCTCTTATTGTCAAAAATTGCCTTCTAATGTTCAGTCAAAGTCTACCCTCCTATAACTTAAAACCATTGGACCTAGTTCTACCCTCTGAGGCAGCAGAGAACAAGCCTTCACCTTCCTCTTTATGGTAGCCCTTGAGATATTTTAAAAATGCAATCATGTCACCCTTATGCTTCTTTTCACTAAGCTAAATATGCCCAACTCCTTCAACCTTTCATCATATGTTTTGTTCTCTATTCCTCTTATCAGCTCCATTGCCCTTCTCAGAAGTTGCTACAACCTGCTTATATCCTTCTTAAAATGAAGTACCCAGAACTGGACACAGAACTGAACTCAACTCCAGATGAGGCCTGACCAGCACAGAATATAGTAGGACTATTATTTCCTTTGACTTGGAAACTATGCTTTTATCAATGCAGTGTAAGATAGCATTTGTCTTCTCTGCTCCAGCACCACACTGTTGGCTGATGTTCAATTTATGATCAACAATAATCCCAAAGTCCTTTTCTCATGTAGTATTGCTGAGCCAAGTGTCCCCAAACCTATACCTGCACATTTGTTTTTTGTCACCTAAAATGTAGAATTTTGCATTTGTCTCTGTTGAACTGCATTTCATTAATTTCAGCCCATTTTTCTAATATAGCAAGGTCCTTTTGAATCCTGTTTCCATATTCCAA
>NW_024825007.1:0-73 GCF_019175285.1 Sceloporus undulatus
CTCTTTCTCTCTCTCTCTCTCTCTCTCTCTGTGTGTGTGTGTGTGTGTGTGTGTGAGAGAGAGAGAGAGAGAG
>NW_024825007.1:173-1621 GCF_019175285.1 Sceloporus undulatus
CTCTTTCTCTCTCTCTCTCTCTCTCTCTGTGTGTGTGTGTGTGTGTGTGAGAGAGAGAGAGAGAGAGAGAGCATTTATATGCACAAAGTGATAATTAGTCATAACGTCTTCCAAACATTCAAAGTGTTCAATGAGATGCTGGTGTGTTGGTGCCAAGCTAGTTGCTGCCACCAAAGTCAAAGGCTCAACAAATATTGACTCTGAGGGCAGAAGGATAGTAGATGGCACGTGCAAACTTGAGTGCTGAACAACACAAACTATGCTGGACTAGTGCAGAGAAGCTATGAAAACCTATCCTTTACAGGCTTTAAAAGCCTGTTCTCAAAGTAGGGCCTAAAGTCTGAACAAATGAATGTCTTTAGTGAATCCTTGACCATACTGACAGAATTCAATAATAGGCTCTTTACCCATGCTCTGTAAACTCTGCATGCATCCACCAATGGGAGAGAGCTTATTTCTGAAGATTCATGTACATAATCTTTACATTTCTCTATAAATGTCTTTGAAACCTAACTCCTGAAAGCATGCAAAAACATGTTAAGAGTACTCAAACATGTTAAGAGTACTCAAAAACACAAGGAAGCCAAAACAGATATATAAAAAAGAAGAGATAATAAAAAGTGAAAAATATGAAGCAGCTAATACTATGTGGAGGTAGCAAGAGAGACCACTTCAGATGCTGATGAACTGGGAAGGGCAGCTATGAAAGAACTTGACAAGATCCTAAAGTGCAAAGATATAACTCTGAACGCTAAAGAGAGGATTTTCCAAGCCACTGCACTCCCAATTAACATTAATGGATGTGAGAGCTGGACAGTTAAGAAACAAGATAGGAAGAAAATCAATTCATATGAGATGTGGTGCTGGAGAAGAGTGCTGAGGATCCTATGGACAGCCAAGAAGTCAAACAAATGGGTCCTAGAACAGATCATGCTTGAACTCTTTTTGGAAGGCAGGATGACTAAATTGAGACTGTTGTACTTTAGCCACATACGCATAATGAGGAGGCATGATTAATTAGAAAAGATTACGATGCTGGAAAGGTAGAGGGTGGTAGAAAGAGAGGAAGACTACATGCCAGATGGTTAGACTCGGTCAGGGAGGCCATGGGCAGTGGAGGACAGGGAATCCTGGAGGTATCTCATCTGCAGGGTCGCCATGAGTCGAGGTCGATTTGAGGGCAATTAACAACAACAAACCATCATAGTAAAGAAGATTTACAAGAAATGAGAAAGATCCCCACATCAACTGTCTTTTTAAAATAAACTCAGTCCAGATTAGTCTCCTTCTACATTAACAGATTACAGTGTAGAAGTATATCAAAGATATGGGGAAAAGCAGGATTACCAATATTACAAATTCTCTTTAAGGACGCAGCGTTGCAAACTTATTCTCAAATTTGGCATAAAATTTATAATGGACAATTACCTCTGTTTCAGTATTTGGAG
>NW_024825008.1:0-1621 GCF_019175285.1 Sceloporus undulatus
AAACTCTTCTAGAACATGGCCACAAAGCCCCCTCCCCCCCAAAAAAAACCAAAAAAAAAAAAAAAAACAGGATGGCACTTGTAAAACTGATTAGGAATCTTTCATTTTTAATGCTAGTATCTCAAAACACCAGAATAATAAACAAAACAATGAATCCTTGGATGGAATTTGTTATCCTAATGAACTAATAAATGACACTTGTTGGGTTGCTGTACTTTTAAATTAAGTCTAGGAAAGCTCATGCTGCCAACTTCTTTCTTTCAGTTAGTCTCAAAGGTGCTACAAGATTGGAAGTCGAAAGCTTTCATGGCCAGCATCCATTGTTTTTTGTGGGGTTTTGGGGGGCTATATGGCCGTGTTCTAGAAGAGTTTGTTCCTGACCTTTCACCAGCATCTGTGGCTGGCATCTTCAGGGAATGATGGCAGCCACAGATCCTGGCAAAAGGTTAGGAACAAACCCTTCTAGAACACGGCCATATAGCCCCCCAAAACCCCCCACAAAAAGCTCTGTGCTACGAGATCTTTTGACATTTTAAATTATGACACAAGCCTTTAAATAAACCTCTGAAGCCATGCCTGTTCACTGGGTGCCCTCGGCTCATGTTATGCCAAGGACCTACAACACACATTTGGAATACTGTGTCCAGTTCTGGGCCCCACAATTAAAAAGGATGCTGAGAAACTGGAGCGTGTCCAAAGGAGGGCAACTAAAATGGTGAAGGGCCTGGAAACCATGCCCTATGAGGAATGACTCAGGGAGCTGGGGATGTTTAGCCTGGAGAAGAGAAGGTTAAGAGGTGATATGATAGCCCTGTTTAAATATTTGAAGGGATGCCATATTGAGGCAGGAGCAAGGTTGTTTTCTGTTTCTCCAGAGACTAGGACCCAAATGGATGCAAGCTCCAGGAAAAGAGATTCCATCTCAACATTAGGAAGAACTTCCTGACAGTAAGGGCTGTTCGACAGTGGAACACACTTCCACAGAGAGTGGTGGAGTCTCCTTCCTTGGAGGTCTTTAAAGAGAGGCTGGATGGCCATCTGTTGGGGATGCTTTGATTCGGAGTTCCTGCATGGCAGGGGGTTGGACTGGATGGCCCTTGTGGTCTCTTCCAACTCTATGATTCTACCTCACCACCTGTCCTCCCCCCTAGAGAGGAAACTGAGGCCAGCTCCTAAAGACAGAGAAAGGAGAAATGTCACAGAACCATAGAATGCTAGAGTTGGAAGAGACCGCAAGGGCCAACCAGTCCAGCCCCATTCTGCCATGCAGGAACTCTCAATCAAAGCATCCTCAATCAGCCTCTGTTTAAAGACCTCTAAGGAAGGAGACTCCACCACACTCCGATGTCACTCTGCCAGAAATCATCATCATCATCATCATCATCATCATTATTATTATTATTAGAAAGAGTTCAGCAAGGTTTAGAACAGATTATAAATATTTATTTAAGAAGGGAAAAACAAAATAAATAGCGAGTTCGGATGACTCTGTCCCAGACATGGGACAAAAAAGGCTTCCAGGTATAAAAGGTGGCTAGGGCCTATTGACACTAACCCGGTTTGGCAGCGCTTTGTCTGTCTCCAGTCAGTGGAGAGCCAAGAGCCTGCGGTCCACGATCCT
>NW_024825009.1:0-1621 GCF_019175285.1 Sceloporus undulatus
CACTAGAATAAAGCAAGACATCTAAATGTGTCCTATACAACCCAGAGGAACTGCCATAAAACTGAGAGTGGTTTCAGCACACCCATGGCAATGGATCTGCTGGCCACCCTGGGGTACTACAAATGTTAAGGAGCTCTGGAAGAAATTTAAGCAGAAATAACTATTCCATTTCTGCATTGGTTATTCAAAATACATTCCTTGTATATTACAGTTGCTTGCATTTTACAAACATGCCCTATTTATAGTTTACAAAATTAGGATTCATAGATATCCTTAATTAAATTAATTTTGTTGATGCTGGTTGGCCAGCTTGCTAAAGGAAAGACAGATGACACATTTTATAAATATGGTTTGACTGAAAGGTAATCTTTTTTCTTTGCATTCTGAGCCTATATGGGCAGCTGGTGAAAAAGGGTTACAGAAGTGCTGAAAGACGGACAAGATGAATATTAAATAAATCATGTTTTTTTGTGGGTTTTTCAGATATGTGGCCGTGTTCTGGAAGAGTTTTTTCCTGACGTTTCACCAGCAGCTGTGGCTGGCATTTTCAGAACATGGCCACATAGCCTGAAAAACCCACAAATCACCTATATTCAAGCCCCATCGGCTTGAATGGTGATGCACATCCCATTTGGTCCCCTTCTGTTTGCCAGCCACAATCAGGTGAGGGACGTGGCTCCAAATCTACAAAAATGGAGGGGCGACTGTGTGTGTGTATGTATGTTTGTATGTGTATACACACACACACACACACACACACATATATATATTGGCCATTGACTATGAAGCAGAGCAAATGTTGGTTAGTGCAGTTGAATTCTGTTTCCTATGCATTTATTTTCAGGTTGTGGTGGAACTCTTGCAACTTCGTCTGGAATCTTCATGTCCCCAAACTATCCTATGCCTTATCACCATAATGCAGAATGCTACTGGCTGCTGAAGTCAAGTCATGGAAGCCCATTTGAAATCCAGTTCGAACAGTTCCACTTAGAGTCACATCCACGTTGTCAATTTGATTATCTTGCTGTATGTAAAGTGGATTATTCTCGGTTCAGTGAAATGTTTTTTTCAATGCTTGCAGCCCATACACCATTGCTTGGTGTTTCTCCTTGTAAATGTATGTTCACAAGTGTCAAGGGACAGATCAGTTGAGAGAATGCCTGTTTATGTATATGGAAAAGTTTCTGTACATCCCTACTGCATTCTCCCCTTTACATTTCATTTACACAAATCATTGTTTTTGTATAAAATATTTCAGCTTTAACTAGAATGAATGGATGTCAACAGCAGTCCTGCCTATCAGGCTGTTATCAAAGTTATTTAATGAATTAGTAGAATAAAGGCAGAGCATCTTCTGACAAGAACACCATTGTCTGTCTAGTGATCCATATTCAAAAGGTTATGTAAAAGACCTGAATGTTCTTCATAATCAAAACATTTGAATTTATTTTTACCCCATAGTGGATGCCCATTTTAAAAAATCTTATCATCGAAGTATATTTTGGCCACTTCTGTTGCTCCTTAAAATGCATATTAGGTAAATGGATAGTTCATCAGCTGGTATTATGCTGGATATGCTTTGAATAAGTGCCAGGCCAAAATTCTATGATGTTTGATATAT
>NW_024825010.1:0-1621 GCF_019175285.1 Sceloporus undulatus
TCAACCCTCAGCTTCCCCACATTGATATAGAAAGTCAGGAATGAGGCTCTGAGAGACTTTGCTGAATGAAGTTGTCATCCTTTGTGTGATCAAGGACCCTATTATGAAGACCAAGGATGAACAAAGTGTGGCCTCCATTTCTCTGGTCTCTTGGGGGTATTATGTTTGCCCCAAAATTCTCACTAAGGGTCTTGGGGGTTATTTTTATCAAGTTTTGGCAAATGTCACTTCCTATTTTTGTAAGAAAAGACCTCTCCTGTGTCTAAATGGCTGGGGAGGGGTTGTAAAACATGGCTCTGGAGAAAAGGGTTCAAATCTCTGCTCAGCCATGGAAACCTAC
The DNA here is from genome assembly GCF_019175285.1 of Sceloporus undulatus. Taxonomy (NCBI): domain Eukaryota; kingdom Metazoa; phylum Chordata; class Lepidosauria; order Squamata; family Phrynosomatidae; genus Sceloporus; species Sceloporus undulatus. The sequence continues at coordinate 341 of NW_024825010.1, forward strand.
AGAGTAACCTTGGGCAAGTCAAACTCTCTCAGCCTCACAGGAAGGCAAGGACAAATCTCCTCTAAACAAATCTTGCCAAGAAAACCCCATGATAGCTTCACCTTAAGATTGCCATAAGATGGAAATGACTTGAAGACACACAACAACAGTGACAACAAAATGTTCCAATAGATAGAACGGGATTTATGTCTAGGCATATCTATATAGACTTGTCCTGTAATTGTGGATTTTAAGCACTCTCACCAAACTTCACTTTAGTGCCAATCCAAGATCCTTTGCTGTATGAAGTAGATCCCAAGTAATGGCCTTTTCTCCCCTTTAGGCAAACACTTTAAGATGTCTTAGCTCATCAGTAAGTTCTTTGGTTCGCTCTATGCTCCTCTATCCATAGTGCTAAATAAAGACAGCTGTCACCTTGCTGCATGGCAGAAGTTGACATCAGATGTCCTAGGAGTTTTTTAGGATGCAGAGGAGCCATGGTCATTAGACTGGTGTGACACCTGTAACACTTGGTCACAGACCTGCCCTTTCACAGCCTAAACTTTCTAAGCAACACCATGAAGTCCTTTGAGTAAGAGCAAAATGGAATTTTGACTCCAGAGGAATCTTGGTTGGCTAAGATTTCCTCCTTTTGAAGATAAGCAACATGGCTAAACATCCTATTTCTTAAAAAAAAAAAGTGATGGTATCAGGGCTTATGGTTCTCTCCTGAATGGAGGTCATTCAAGCCTCTGACCATACTTTGATCTCAAACAGATGCTTTTCCTCATGACTGATGCAGTCGTGTAAATCACACATCCTAGCTCTCTCAGTTCTTAGCAAGCCTCATGTCGAGGTATATTACTCTAACTGTCCCCAAGTGGTGAAGGGGTGAAATTCAATTGGTTCATATTTTAATGTAAATGTTATCTAATGCCAAACATTCAAATTTGATATACAAGCCAAAATACAATGTCTATTGTAAGTGCAAAACACACACTTTTCTGAAGTTCAGAATGGACTTTTTCAGTCAAACAAAGCATACATGTACATTAGGGGAAGGTACACCCCAAGTGTACCTATTAGGTTTTTCTTTTAAAAACCCTTAAATGTGTTGTGTTAAGAGAATTGCTCACAAAGACGTGGTCTAATTTAAATCCTTACTGTTTTCAGTCTTCATCCCAAAGTGTGAGGAAACACAGAATTGGACTCAAAAAAGGATTTTAAAAAATAATGTGAAATTACAAATTCTCAGAGGTAAGGACTAATGGAAGTGTGCCTTCATGTCAACTGCCAAATGTG
>NW_024825011.1:0-840 GCF_019175285.1 Sceloporus undulatus
GCTCCGAAGGGAGGGCATGCTGACATTCCTCCGGGAGGGAAGGTTGAAATGGAGGACGTGTCCTGGAAAAGGAGGACGCCTGGTCACCCTGGGGGTGGGGAAAAGAAAGAGACCGAACCGAAGTCTTCCGATGAACGTTTTCCGAAGGCTTTTACGGGGAAGTTTATTTTTTATTATGATCAGAAGGCACTTGGGCCCGTTTTTAACTCCTCTTTCTTGCAGCCTTCCTCCGATCTTAAGGAGAGGGTTTATCACCCCCTGAGGCTTCTCTCTCTCTTTCTGTTTCCCCCCTTAAACAAACCCATTTCCCAGCCGGGAATGTGAAGGCTTCTCCTCCTGGCCTCCGCTTCAGCCTGGCCTCTCTCTGGACCTTCCAGAGGGTTTTAATTAATTTTCTAGCAATTAAATCGCGGCCAAGAACGAAAGGAAGGGCAGAAGCCCAGGGATCGGAGCCCCTTAGGAAGCTCAGGACAAAATCTTAGTCCAATTCAAATACACACCATCCTGGGGAGAAACCATTCAATATCTGCTCAATTTCCTTTCCTTTTCCTTCAGTGTCTGCAACGTGAGGGGCAGATATCTTTTAGATGTGCATAAACATAAATCCCTTTGGTTCCCCTTCTTATTTTTTTTAAAAAGGGTATTATTTACTAATGATAGAGATGTTTGCTCTTTTTTTAAAAAAAAAACAAAAACAAAAACGCGAGCAAGATGGATTGTTGTTGTTGTTGTTTTGCTCTTACCATTTCTGAAGTCTCCTTTGTAGACTTTCTCCACAGTAATAGTTTCCTAATAATATTCACAACGTTTTAAACAAATTTGGACAACTTTCTTTTTTTT
>NW_024825012.1:0-1621 GCF_019175285.1 Sceloporus undulatus
CCCCCTGAAGTGTGATTCTTCTGATTTGTTCCTTCAATCCCTCAATTTCCTTAGATAAACTTTCCTGTCTACTAATTAATTTACTTGTTTTGAATTGACCAGTTATTACCAGCACTTGTAGCGAAGCAACTTCTGCTTGTCAACACATCAAATAATTTCCTCAATATTTGATGCCCAATTCACCACCTTCCCCCATTTTATTTCCATCGAGCCCAAAACTTTTTTCCCAGTCTACTCTCCATTTAGCATTGTCCTGATTTTGCAGTTTGTTCGATAATAAATCCAATTCCATCATATCATATACTTTCTCTCGCCAATCATCCATCTCTATATTTTTATCAGACTTCCAAAATCGTGCATATACCAATCTAGCAGCTGTTAGCATATAAAACAAAATTTTTCCATATCTAATTTCATCTTTCTCCTCTAACATACATAATAGCATTACTTCAGCTCTAACTTTTAGTTTGATTCCCAAAATATTATAGATTTCTAATTGTATTTGTTTCCAAAAGATTTTTGCCTTGTCACATGACCACCATAGGTGGTAATAAGTACCAATCTCCTTATGGCAGTTCCAACATAATCCTTTACCTGTTCTATACATCTTGGCTATCTTATCTGGTGTCAAGTGCCATCTGTATAAAATTTTATAATAGTTCTCCTTAACATATTGCGATGAAGAGTATTTCATTCTTTTATTCCATGATTTCTCCCACTGACTCATTTCGATAACCCTCCCACAATTCTGTGCCCATTTAATCATTGAGTCTTTTACAGTTTCATCTTCCGTGTACCATTCCAGAAGTTTTTTGTAAATTTTTGACAGTGTTTTAGTCTCTGATTTCCATATTATATTTTCTATCTCATTATTGGAGTTGGAATACCCTGATTGTTTTTTGTCTTCTCTATACCTCTGATTAAGCTGTCTGTATAAAAACCAGCCAATATCCCATCCTTCCTCTTTCAGGCTTTCATACGTTTTCATTGACCCATCTTTGTTTATTAAATCCTTATATCTAATCCATCTCTGGTCCCTTTTGGGGTCACAACAATATAATGCTTCATGTGGCGAAAGCCACCCGGGAAGTTTGGGAGAGATTCTTCTCTTATATTTATTCCAAACCCGAAAAATTGAGGCTCGGATATAATGGTCGTTGAAACTTCGATTAACTCTAACTTTACCATAGAACATGTATCCGTGCCATCCAAACCTGTTATTGGTACTCTCGAGCTTTAACAATTTACTGTTTTGTAGGGTTATCCATTCTTTTAAATACAGTATAGCACTAGCTTCAAAATATAGACTTAAATTAGGGAGGGCAAAACCTCCTCTTTCTTTGGCATCATAGAGTATTTTTATTTTAATTCTCGGCTTTTTGCCGGCCCAAACAAATTCTGCTAGTTGCTTCTGCCATTCTTTAAAGATTTTTTCATTCTTAATGATGGGGATTGCTTAAAATAAAAACAGTATTTTAGGAACAATCAGCATCTTCACTGCAGATATCCTACCTAATAATGATAGATTTAATCCCTGCCAGTTCTTCATATCTTTCTTAATTTCCAACCATTTCCTCTGATAATTATTCTTAACTAGATTTGAGTTCTTACTGGACAAAAT
>NW_024825013.1:0-1621 GCF_019175285.1 Sceloporus undulatus
ATGTGTATGTATGTCTTTATGTATATATTATTTATTTGAAATATTTATATCTTGTCCTAGAACCATAGTCCTAGCTTAGAGCAAATCATAATACACAATTGCCTCACATGGTTTGTAGTAAGGACTGGAAGTTAATATATGTGAATTTGGGAAGAGTTTGCTTTTTGCGGTGGCCACAGCAATTTTCTAATGCAGCTTATAGACAAGCAGGTGGTGGAGAGGGAGGTCACAGCAGTTTTGAACAGACAAAACTGTGTAGCAACAAATGGTATTTTGACTTCAAGGTATTATCTCCCAAACTGTAATTCAATATCCTTCCTTTCATCATTGCTTCAGTGAAAGCTTTACTCATCTGAGTCAATGCATGTTTTCCTATACATATTTAGAAGTTCTTGTTGCAGTGGCTTAACATAAATTCATTCCCTTTCCTGAAATGATATCCTGACATTTTAAAAAGTCTTTTATTATGTTTATTTTTCTAGGATGCTTACATCCATTGCTATTTTAATAGCTCAGATTAACAACGTAAACTGCTGATGCATATTCTAGTCACCAAACCCCAGAACAAAGATAACTTACACATTTTGTCCTGTAAATGAATTTTGACATGTACTAGAATTAGATCTGAAGCTTGTTTTATGAATTGTTATTTTCAACTTCCCTTTCCCCACCAAATAAAACAATGTGACATTTCTTGTTTATTAGCTGAAGTCACAAGCAAAGTAGGTTGAAGTATTTGGATTTAATTTCATTTATTACCATTCAGTTCTTCTGGAATCTCATAAATTTATTTAATTCTCTGCAGTTTCCCATTGATTTGGCTGTATTTTAAACATCCATTTCATTTACTTTATATAATAAATGGACTACAGATTAAAAGAGACATCTTATTCTTTGATTCCCAAAAGGTATTAGTTGATTTCTCTGTTGTATTTTTATAATAAATTGTAATTGTAAATAAATCACCATAAATTGTAAGCAATTTGAATGTTGGCCAAGTCCTCGATTCATAGGGAGAGGTGGAATATGAAATAATAATAATAATAATAATAATAATAATAATAATTATTATTATTATTATTATTATTATTATTATTATTATTATGCTTCTTATTTCTTCTGTGTATTATTATTATGATTATAATTATTATCCTGATTTCCCTCCCTAAAAGTGGCTTACAATTGAAAATATATATAGTTAAAACATTCAAAAGTAGACATTAAAATAGAATTAAATTCATGCAGTATTAAAACACATTACTCATTAAAAGAATAAAATGCAGCTCAAAAAGAAAAAAAAAAGCTTAAATCAATACAGTTTAAACAGTACAATGTTCCCAGCCCATTCTTTAAAGATTTTCTGTTTTAAAAGTCTCTCTGAATAAAAGTGTCCTATCCAATCTATGGCCATCCAACAAGGAGGGGTCCATTCTGAGCTCCTGGGAAGGGAGTTCCAGAGTCTAGGGGCAGCCACCAAAAAGGCCCTCTCTTATGTCCCCATCAACTGTGTTTGCAATGGTGGTGGCACTGAGTGAAGGGCTTCTCCTGAGGATCTCAGAGCCTGGAGATACGGTGTGCCAAATAGCTTGGACTTGAGACATATAGGGCTTTATATGTTACA
>NW_024825014.1:0-1621 GCF_019175285.1 Sceloporus undulatus
TGGATTTACAATTATGGTCTGGCCATGACAAAACCATCCATTCTGCTCAAAGCCCCATTATCCTTACTTAGGCTCTACACAACTGTAGAGTTCTTCAGCCTTGCAGGAACCCAAGCATCTCTTCATCCTCTGTGGTTCTCAACTCTCTTTTCATTATACTTAGCCCTATCCTTCCTTATTTCTTCTTTCTTGTCTATGTACATACACATTTTAGAGAAAGTGTTTCATTTTTGTATTATTTTTGTTCAGGATAATACCAACTCCAACCGGGGGAAAGAGGGAATGGGAAGTAAGATGGGCCCACCTTAATCCTCAGGGAACAGAAGATGGTTCCATTCAAGACTGGTTGAATTTATAAGCACCAAAAATCAACCACTTGCAATAGGCAGGAATTTTCAAACATAAGCTCCGCCCACTGAGCAGCCAGAGAGTTCCCTGGGGCTTATTCTCCTCAATAGCTATTTCTGCAATAGCTCCCAAATTGTGGAACAGTCTCCCAGAGGAGACCCGTCTGGCTGTCTCCTTGGAGGCTTTCACGGGGACAGTCAAGATGGTTCTCTTCCAACGAGCCTACCCACCTGACCTCATCTAAGAAATACTATCCCATCCTACCTAACTAAGATTGGAACAACTCTATCCCACAGCCACCTAAATAGAATTAGTTTAATTACTCTGATTAGCTTTGATGAAGCTTATTGTTTTTATTGTATTGTATTGTATTTGTATATTTTTATCAGGTTGTAATCCCGTTTCGATCCACCTGGGAGAAGCGGGAAAATATAAATCAAATTTTTTATTATTATTATTATTATTATTATTATTATTCCCACTATGATTTAAAGCGAATTGCTGATTGGTTTATATGACCGTCATTCCCATTTGTAACCGGTTCCTTGTCAAGGAAAAGCAACATGGGATATACAGTAAGTGAAATAAAACATGTATGTGAGAGTCAGGGTGACTCAGCAGAAGCCAATTGGGAACCACACAGGTGTAAATGGTAATGGAATTAACAAGTCCTGAATGCCAAGGACAAGAAATGTAAAGTGGATAATTGGACACACCTGAATATTGTTAAGTGGTCAAGGCTGAGATGATGAAATCATTAATTGTAGGATGAACCAAGAGAACCAATGAGAATGGTGTACACGCCTACTGGGTGGAAACAGACAACAGTGGGTGGTACCATGCATTGACTATAATAATGACTATGCATCCCAATGTATTTTGTGGGTTGTAGAGTGGGGAGTGAGGAGTTGAGTATTGTTGTGTTGGATAGTTTGGAGCTGTATATAGTAGAATAAAGTAGATCTTTTATTTAAGACTACTGAGTTGTCTGGTGTCTTGAGTGAAGCTACAAGAACCAGCTGGATCCTGAAGAAGGGTGAAGACTTCTGTGGAAGCAAGAGTGAGAAGGCTTGGAGAGTTTGTCAGGGTCTTCAGCCTATTCTCTGTAACTCTTGCTAAGCTATAACCACTGGCCAAAACTGGTCAGCGCGGTGCACAACCAGGTGGTGAGTTCAAGCCAGAGGTGAAGAGCTACAACTCCCATCATCCCTGACATTCCAATCATACTTTGATCAATTTCTGTCGCAATAAATGAGGCAAATGCAAAAAAAAA
>NW_024825015.1:0-1621 GCF_019175285.1 Sceloporus undulatus
CAATTCCAGATGAAAGGAATAGTATGGAAACACGGTGAGAACTCAAGAGGGCTTTCAGAATGTTCTGGAGTAACTCCACCCTCCCTGATGGAGAATATACAGATATTTTTGTCCATTGAAATGTGATTCTTTTTAAAATAAATACTTAATATACATATAGGGTAAAGGCATATGCACCTACAGTGTCTAAGAGAAATGGAGATAGTTGAAACATAACTCTGCTGCCCTGAAAGTACTGTATATATTAGAACAGGAGGGGCCAAAGCACAGTCCCTCCCCTATTTGCTTTTGTGATCTCTGATCTTCCCTCTTCCCTAGACCTTTCAGGAGTATCCATTCCTCATTAACATATTTTTTTTTTTTTTGCTCTTTAGAATTTTTTTTGAAATCCTGTATTTTTAAAATGAGAAATTTGTTTCCCTCTCTCTCTTTGAAATTTTCCACAGTTCATGCATGTCCCATGGGCAAAAAACTATCCCCTAGATTTGCTGAAGCTGCCCACCCTAGTTTTAGTGGGTGATTTCTATTACTTGTTCTATGCTTAACATGTTACATCAGTCTATCCGTACCATTTTGTCCTCCTTTTTGGAGCACTACAGGTCCTGCCATGTGTGAGGGATTGTTATGCCCGCATTTTCTGATACCAGTATTGTTTACTAGTTGGTATAGACCAACAGATACTGAATGGTATATCCTGGGGAATGCTTTTTATTTAAAAGAAATAACAATCTAAATAGTCTCATGTTGTTGTCCTGATCTAATTGCCTACCCCCCTCTTATTTGCACCATTAGGGAAAATATATATTTTCAAGTAGCAAAGAGCAGCTGGGAGTGTGGGTTTTGTAGACTGGGGTAATAGCACAAGGAAGAAGGGCTAACCTCGTCCCCTACTAGACTTGATCCAGTTCAAAGGCTATTGCAGATGTTTGAAAGAGAAATCAAGAAATTTGAATTTGAATCTCAGTCGCCAACTAGAATAACCTGAAGTATTGACTGGGGCAGAGGCTAAGCAGGTTCTTTGTCTATTAGCTGTTTCCAAAGTTGACCACAAGATTTTGGATGTTCAGGGAGCCTGCAGCCTTCCAGAAACTATCGTCTATACTTGACTATTAGTCAAGAAATTTGTGCACAAAAATTGACCTACAAACACAGTGTCATTTTATTCATGGGTCAATAGGGGACAGCCAAGCTGAGGAGGAGGAGGAGGAAGGGTGGGCTTTCACCCCTCAAATCTATCGTTCAGCCCAGCTCTCTTCCACAGGGGTAGACAAGCTGAGGAGGAGGAGGAAGGTGGGCTATCTCCTCTCAAGTCTCCCCTTCAACCCGGCTGTCTTCTATGAGGACAGCCAAGCTTAGGAAGAAGGGTAGGCCTTTGCCCCTCAAAACCTCCCCTTCAGCTCAGCTGTCTTCAAACATATTTGAGAAATATTTGGAAAACATATTTTTCCTGACAAGAGGGATCCTAGACTGACAGTCATCTTTGCTATTCAGAATTTATTTTGAGCAAAATATGCACATGGTGGTTTTTGAACGGAAAACAGCATTTTCTTTGTAGGAAGCAGCTGTTTTGCACATCAAATTATATATTTTCCCTGCAGATTATTATTTTTTGTGCAAAAAA
>NW_024825016.1:0-1621 GCF_019175285.1 Sceloporus undulatus
TTGTGGGCCTCCCTCCTCTCTTTCGTGGCCAAGAGGTTGGGCTTTGGGGCTTTATTGTTGGTTTGTTTTTAAATATGTTTTTATTGGAATTGTTTGTATTTTAATTATGTTGTGAGCCGCCCTGATCGGAGGAAGGGCGGCATATAAATAAAAATTTTATTATTATTATTTATTATAATTGTAAGCCGCCCTGAGAGCCATTAGGGCTGAACGGTGGGATATAAATGCCTAAATAAATAAATAAATAAATAAAATATTAGATACACAGTTATCTATCTATCTATCTATCTATCTATCTATCTATCTATCTATAATTTTATATATTGTCTATGGGCAAGCAATCTCCATTATTCCTTATGGTCAAGCAATTCCTTATGTTTCCTTATGGGCAAGTAAATTCTATCTTTCTCTAAGGGCAAGCAATCTCCAATGAATCTCTATGGGCAAGCAATCTCCATTCTTCCGGATGGTCAAGCAATTCCTTATGTTTCCCTATGGGCAAGAAAATACTATGTTTCTCTAAAGGCAAGCAATCTCCATTAATCCTTATGGTCAAGCAATTCCTTATGTTTCCCTATGGGCAAGTAAATACTGTCTTTCTCTAAGGCAGTGGTACCCAACCTTCCTAATACAGTACCACGACCCTTTAATGCAGTTCCTCATGTTGTGGTGACCCAAACCCATGCAATTGTTTTCGTTGCTACTTCATAGCTGTAATTAAATAGGTGTTTTCCAATGGTTTTAGGCGACCCCCATGAAAGGGTTATTCGACCCCCAAAGGGGTTCCGACCCACAAGTTGAGAACCACTGCTCTAAGGTCAAGCAATCTCCAATGAATCTCTATGGGCAAGCAATTCCATTATTTCCTATGGGCAAGCAATCGCCAATGATTCTCTATGGGCAAGTATGCTCTCCCTATGCACAAGTACTGTGGTTTTTTTAATTTTAATCATTTGTTTTATTTATATACCGCTATTCCAAGGATCATAGCGGTGAACAGCAAGTAAGCTAGTTAGCAAGTAAGCTATTTTGCCCCCAACAGTCTGGGTACTCATTTTAGCTCCCTCCTGAGTCGAGCTTGGGCCCTTTTGCTGGTCCTTTGTTTTTGGACGTCCCATTAGTAATTTTGGTCTGTTTCGATTATAATAAATAAAATAATAAATAAAACAGAAATAAGACATAAAATAAAAACAGAAATAAAAATAAAAAACAGCTAACTAGTAAAACAAACTGAAACCTGACATATAAAAATAATACTAATTAAAAATACTGAGAATTGAAAGTAATGAAAAACGACATGTAAATTATAATGCATTAAAAACAACATTTTATTAAAAATTATTTACCTGTTTCGTTTTTTAAATGATATTTTAATGATATTTTAAAATGAGATTAAATAAAAATGCTGACGATAACATTTACTTAAAAATGAAAAGATATAGAAAAATATGATTGAAATGAGTTTTATTTAAAGTTAAATAACTTTAAAGCAAAGCATGAAATACTGGAATGTAATGCTTCACTGGAGACACAGGAGGGCGCCCGAGAGCAAGGAATAAAACGCTGTCTCCCAGTGACGTCACAAACATAAGAGATCACAAGAGGAGCTGGAGAAGTAAGT
>NW_024825017.1:0-1621 GCF_019175285.1 Sceloporus undulatus
GTCTTACATTTTGGGCTGAGTTTTGTCCTGCAGTTGTCCTACAGTTTGGTCTAGATTTTGTCCTACATTTTGTCCCGGGTTTTACATCCCAGATCCAGAATTGAAGCTGGAAGAGGTAAGTCAGCTTATTGGCCAAAGCAACAAACTCCCAAAACTAAAGCCATCAATCAGTCTGGAATCTCATTGTCAATTCCTGGGACAAGTCTTTCAGCTTCTGTTATCTGGCTAGATAACCCATCAGTAAGAGCTAGTTTTAAGTTTTAAATATGGTTTCAAAACCTAACCTCTGTGCATACAGTCCAGCCCTCATACACAGCTGCACTCTCTGTATGTTCTGTGTTGCTCTCAGACCTCCCAGTCCCAGTCTGAGCTACTCCAGCTTCCCACAATCTTCTAATCAGACAGGGAATTATAACACCATTGCAAATCTCACTATCTCCTTTCATAGTTCCATTTCAGTTAGCTCTGTACGATGCATTTGTTTGAACTGCTATCTTCTGTGTGTGATTGCACTCTGCATTTTTCTAAATAAAACCTTCTTAATTCATCCAAAATCTGGTGTCCTCTCAGTTAACATTAGTATACACTAGTGCAAATGGTCCAAAGGTTACCTTTGGTACACAGATGCACCTCTGTGAGGGGCCATATTGGGTCTTCAATTGAAACTTGAAGTCACCAGAAAGTCACTTTTGGTTTAAATTTTTTGTTCATGTTTTGAAAAAAGGATATTTTTGGTTAATGTAAGGTGTGGAAGCTGCAAAGAAGTGCAGCTTTCCAATAGAGGGGACCACCTCTGTGTCTAGGGTTGCCATAAGTCAGGACCTCCAAACCGGGACAAATGTAGAACAACATTTTCAAATGTAGGACACATTTTAATAAATGGAGGGCACGCGAAAAAAATTGATGATTTTTTTAAAATGTTACTATAAATGCATGTTTCTTAGGCATGATCAAAATGGAGGACATTTTGAAATTTGACAGAAGAGGACATGTCCTGGAAAAGGAGGAGGATGTCTGGTCACCATGTATCTGGTCCAAAATACACTGCAGGAATAAAACATTGCTGGACTGAAATGCCCAGAGTTCCTCACCAAAACTGCATCCACACTGAGGAAATAATCCAGTTCGAGAGTGACTTAACTGTCTTGGGTTAGTGCTGGGGAATGCTGGGAATTGTAGTACACTGTGACCCCAGAGCTATCTTTGACAGGGAGTCACATAACCCTCCAAACGTAGTTGAACTGCAGTGCCTAGAATTCCTCACCAGGTGCATCCACACTGAGGAAATGGTCCAGTTTGAGACTGCTCAGTGCTGGGGAATCCTGGGAATTGTAGTCTATTGTGGCCTCAGAGCCATCTCTGACAGAGAAGTCTCAGTGTCTCCCAAACACTAGCATTCCCAGGATTCCCTACCACTGAGTTAAAGCAGTCCCAAAGTGGGTTATTACTCCTGCAGTGTGTGAGAGAGATATAAAGGCTAGGGACTGGATTCATTCATTAACTCACAAAAGGAGGACATCTGTGTCCAAAACACACTGCTTGGACTGCCAGGGCTCAGTGCTGTGGAATCCTGGGAATTGTAGTTTATTGTGGCACCAGAGCTCTCTGACAGAGAAGGCCA
>NW_024825018.1:0-1621 GCF_019175285.1 Sceloporus undulatus
TGTGTTCTGATGCTAGGAAGCTATTTGAAATGTGTCCTGTTGTTCCAGTGTGTCTGCTGCTACCACCAGTTGCTCACTCTGAGGACAGGAGGTGGTGCCTGGCCATTTGCTCATTGCTGAGTGTCCTGTTCTGATCTCAGAGAGAAGCAGCCCATGGGGGCAGTGGATGCACTGGGAGGCTCAACGGGATGCATGTGCAGTCAGTGGATCAGAACAGAAGGCTTTGCCATGGAAGAGTGTTAGGGCAGCTCTGGAGGCAGAATATTCCAGGTTGCCCCATGCCAGTGCAGACAATGTGATTGACCAAACTGGTATTGGCAGTCACAACAGATTCCATTTGTTTACTCTAGTTATGACCAAAATAAATTTAGATTAAGCAGGGATTTTTGTGGTAAAGAAACATCTTTCAAACCAAATTTTGTATGTCACTATTCTTAATGGAATATTTATCAGAACTTGTTTCTCCTCACATTTCCACTCGTAAACTCTGTTCTGGTACTCAAGGTCTGCTGTCCCAGCCTAGGATCTCCCCTGCCCCATCCTGAATTTGTCCCATCTCATTTGCTGCCTCTCACTCCTGGAACCTCCTTCCCCTAAGAACACCGGTTATCACTTTCAAAACTGAGTTGAAGACTATATTGTTCAGGGAAGCATTCCCAGGCATTGTGTGATTATTTATCTGATGGTTATCTGATATCTGATTTGATATTTGATGTTTTTTAATTTGTTGCCTGCTTATTTTTTATCTAATTCTACCTTGTATTATAATCTATTGTTTTATATGTATTTTGTAGAATGTACGCCACTGGCAGGTTTCATTTTTATCAATTTTATTGTCTGTATGCACAGTGCTATGTAAATCTACAGCACTATATAAATAAAGTATAATAATAATAATAAATTTGTTTTTTTAAAAAAAAGAGAGAGAAAGAGAAAAGGAAACTAGAAGCTTGGTGACTTACAATTCAACTCTCTAGGAAGATGTGTGTATCTGTGAGCAATTCATCTCTGTACCTTTCAGTGTATGGATGGAGACATTTATTCTATGGCACAATAATCAAGCTTTCTTTTTTTCTCTTATTCATAGTAGTGAAATGACTTTGTAATTCTTTTTAGTTTCCGTTATGATTCTATTTTGTGATATTAAGTAGTATATCAGCCAATATCTGCTTATGAAGAGGACACTGAATCCCTCCATAGTTCAAATGCATCCACAATGCATTGTGCCATGTGATATTAAGGATTATGAGTGATGGCTGATGGCATTGGGCAGGATTCTAATAATCACTCCAAGACAAGAGTACAGTGGTGCCTCGGGTTACGAAATTAATTCGTTCCGCCGCGGCGTTCGTAACCCGATGCATTTCGCAAGCCGAAAAAGGCTTTTCCAAAGCGCGGCTAGCGGTCGCGTTTGAATTTCGCGCCGAAAAAAATTTTGTAACCCGAAAAAACCTTCGTATCCCGGAACAGTTTTTTTCAATGGAACTTTTTCGTAACCCGGAAATTTCGTAAGGCGGCGCATTCGTATCCCGGGGTACCACTGTATTGCAATGTATCTCCTAGTTCATTGCCCCTACTTGTGAAATATAAACCAAATCCCAGAGCAAGATGTCCATGGAGA
>NW_024825019.1:0-1621 GCF_019175285.1 Sceloporus undulatus
GTAAATGTCTAAATTGAAGGGAACCCCCTTTGCCTCTGGACTGAGTCTCTGAGCTGCCAGTTGTTTGTTGTTGCTCTTGTTCATTAAATTGCTTTTCCAGCACTTTCTCTAGTGCTCTGGTAATTGCTACTGTCAGACCGCTGTCAGGGCAAATTCTTCTTTTTGTCTGTGAACTGTTGCACCAGTTTGTTTTTCTTGCTGCCAATTCATTCTCCACCCTAGAAAGGAAATGCAGTAATAAACCACATTGGCCTGATACCATGAATTGACCCAACTTCAAGAAGTACATGTAGATAAGTTACATAAATGACAAGGAAATGGGAGGACACTTCTGCTAATTTCAGAGATTCAAAAGCTACTTTGTGGTAGACTAGTAAAAGCAAGTATTTTTCAAAGGAATGTAACAGTGGGAGACTTTATAGTAGACAAACTGTAATGTCCCTTTTTACTTCTTTTGGTGTGTGAAAAGCAGACATCCATGCCGATTACCTGGGTAATTGTCCCATTCCATCATTAATTACCACCTCTGGCATTCTCTTGCTGTTCTCCAGAGGCTAATAAGTAACAATTCATCATCATAGGCAAACAAAACTGCCTTTACACATACACTCTCTCTCTCTCTCTCTCTCTCACACACACACACCCATTCTGGCTTATGATGCCACCAAAATCTATACAAGATCCAACTCTCCATAGTACCAGTGTCGAGATCTACTATATGAATCCCATTGTGGTAGGAAGGCAGAATGTAAACCATTTAAATAAATAAATAAATATCATAGAATCGTAGAATTGGAAGAGACCACAAGGGCCATCCAGTCCAACCCCCTGCGATGCAGGAACCCTTCATCAAAGCATCCCCGACAGATGGCCATCCAGCCAAGGAAGGAGACTCCACCAATTTTTGAGGGAGTGTGTTCCACTGTCAAACAGCCCTTACTGTCAGCATGTTCCTCCAAATGTTGAGGTGGAATCTTTTTTCCTGTAGCTTACATCCATTGTTCGGGGTTCTGTTCTCTGAAGCTGCAGAAAACAAGTTTGTTCCCTCCTCAATATGATACCCCTTCAAGTATTTAAATAGAGCTATCATATCACCTCTTAACCTTCTCTTCTTCAGGCTAAACACCCCCAGCTCCCTAAGTCATTCCTTGTAGGACATGGTTTCCAGACCCTTCACCTTTTAGCCGCCCTCCAGTTTCTGAATGTCCTTTTTGAATTGTGGTGCCCAGAACTGGACACAGTATTCCAGGTGGGGCCTGACCAGAGCAGAATGGAGTGGCACTATTACTTCTCTTGATCTAGACACTATACTTCTATTGATGCAGCCTAAAATTGCATTAGCCTTTTTAGCTGCTGCATCACACTGTTGACTCATGTTCAACTTGTGGTCTACTTGGACTCCCAGATCCCTTTCACATGTAGTGTCATTCAGCCAGGTGTCCCCCATCCTATATCTGTGCATTTCATTGTTCCGCCCTAAGTGCAGTACCTTACATTTCTCCCTGTTGAAGTTCATTTTGTTAGCTTTGGCCCAGCTTTCTAGTCTATTCAGGTCATTTTGAATTTTGATAATCTCCTCTGGAATATTAGCTACTCCTTCTAATTTGGTGTCATCTGCAAA
>NW_024825020.1:0-1621 GCF_019175285.1 Sceloporus undulatus
TATATACTTCTTTCGTGTCCCCCTGACTTATTTGCCTTTTCTTCTAAACTAAAGGTAGCTCTACACTGGACAAAATACTCTGGGATGCTCTTGGAGTATTTTGGCCCCTGAGGTCAAAAACAAGGTGCTCAGAATCAATCACATGTCGGAGCATCGAGTTATGACCTCAGAGGGAGTGCCTCGTGCTGACAGCAGCAGGTAGCACAGCAGAACACTTTGTAAACAGTGTGCTGAAACTTTCTTGGAAGATCCAGAGCTAATGTTATTTTTTTTTATTGCTCTAATGCAGGGATGACCCAGTATCATTTGGCCCATGTAGACATGCCTTAAAATTCCCTAGCCATTGCAACCTTTCCTGGTGAAGAGTGGCTCCATTCTCTTGCTTGCTCTTTTGTGCTCCTTTTAAACCTCTACAGTATCATACTTTATGGACCAGAAATGAGCACAGTATCTGAAATATGATCACATCACAGATTCCTATGTAGGGATTATGGTATGGACAGTTTAATTTCATCTCTTCTCCTAATGACCTTTTCCAAGTGGAATTTTCTCTTTTTCACAATACTGAATACTGGATTGACATTTTCATAGAACTATTCATCACAAAAACCAGAATCCTTTCCTCGTCGGCCTCTCTCAACTCAAAGCCCATCAGTGCATATGAAAAGTAAGGACTTCCCCTACTGTGTGCAGAACAGTGGAAGAAACCTGAGCTGTCACTTTACAGATAGCTCCATTTTTTTCTTCAGTTATAAGAAAATTCATTAAGTTGGTAAAATAATATTTTATTAGAACAGCCAGTATTCACAACATATTCATATATGCAACTTTTCATGTTGAACAGTACTATCCTCAAGCTAGAAGAAAATGATAGATTCATCTCTCATGCTTTATAGAGTACAAGTTGGGTATATTTTTGTATATTGGAATATGCCTTCTGATTTTGTAACATGTGGAATATCTTTCAGCAAGCTCATTATGACTAAGAAACTACTTCCCCTGTAAGAGGTTATGGGCAGAGTTCTGCCGATTGGATTCAGAATTGGTTTTGGCATTTATCAGCCTTTGCAAATGTTCAAAGAATTTTGTCTGTTTTTGAAGAGTTCTTTCCTGGTCAATAAAATAGTCAAAATATATGCTGATGTTGCTAAACGCATGCATGTTATTGTGTTACCGCTGCTTAAATATTGCAGTTTGCTTAGTGCTGTATACTACACCCACCCCATGGTACTACACATGTTAGTCAACTAGAAATTCAGTCCTCCCTTACATACAGGTCACAAACACACATGGGGGCAAAGGATATTTAGGTAGGAGATAACAGCAATATTTTTTAAAAATGCTTGCAAGAAACATATAAGAGAACTGATGGACAAACATCAGACTTTTCAGGAGTTTACCAAGAGAAGCCCAAACTATGTGCTTATTCAAAGGAAAATCGGCTGGGAATATTACTCTTACTCTCAATTGACTTCTCCCCTCCCCTTCTGAGCAGCATTCAGAATAAGTAATTTGTACATCTTTTCAAAAAAACAAAAGAAAAGAAAAGAAACAGATTGTTTATGGTAGGATGGGGGGCGTAAATTAGACTTATACTTTATTACCTATTTAAAAAAGATTT
>NW_024825021.1:0-726 GCF_019175285.1 Sceloporus undulatus
GGAGCAAGCTTGCTTTCTGCTGCTCTAGAGCAAAGGACAGGAAAAGAGGTTCCACCAAAACATTAGGAGGAAATTCCTGACAGTAAGAGCTATTCAACAGTGGAATACACTCCCCCAGAGCATGGTAGTGTCTCATTATTATTATTATTATTGTTAATTTCTAAAGCGCTCCTTCTTTGAAGGTCTTTAAACAAAGGCTAGGTGGCCATCTGCTGGTGAGGCTTTCAATGTGTATTCCTGCATGGCAAGGGGTTGAACTAGATGGTCCTTGTTTTAAGTCTTTGATTCTATAATTCTAAAGTTGAATCATAGTGCCATGATAATGTAGAATGAAAGGGCCCTCAGTCTTCATAGTAAGGGCAATGAATTCAGCTTCCTTACCCACAGAGGCCACATTCTCGTAATTCTCCATCATGACATCCTTGTACATAAGTCTCTGCTTCTTCGTCAGCAGTTTCCATTCATCCTCAGTGAAATATACCGCCACATCTGCAAAGGTCACCTGCAACAGAAAATAGCCCTCATCCAGAGAATGACTAATAAAAGGGGAGGGAGAAGCACATGATGCATCCCCAAAATTATTTGATCACCTCAGAATTTAGTCCAGGAAATAAAATTTAAATTCTGTTAGCAAGAAAAAAGCTACTGCCTTTGAGGTCCAGTTTGTCTCGAATTCTTTCAATGTAATATACAATATAATTTAGGCCATGGCTGGGCTATTAATGA
>NW_024825021.1:826-1621 GCF_019175285.1 Sceloporus undulatus
TATACCGCCACATCTGCAAAGGTCACCTGCAATAGAAAATAGCCCTCATCCAGAGACTGACTAGTAAAAGGGGAGGGAGAAGCACATGATGCATCCCAAAAATTATTTGATCACCTCAGAATTTAGTCCAGGAAATAAACGTTAAATTCTGTTAGCAAGAAAAAACTACTGCCTTAAAGACCCAGTTTGTCTCGAATTCTTTCAATGTAATATACAATATAATTTAGGCCATGGCTGGGCTATTAATGACAGATTAGGATACTGACTATCCCGACACGTATAGTACATTTAGCCTCCAAAGATGATAGTGCATTTAGCCATTTGTAGCCAAATTTCAGAGGTGAATGTTATTTTTAAAAAGCGTTCTGGGGAGCACTGTGGGCTTGAGGGCCATGGGTCCACCCCCACTTTAGATCCAGAGACATTCTCCCATATCCCTCAACATTTCACACATGGAAAAAACAACATATATGTGGACAAGCAACAGCGGAAAGTGGTGAAGATGGACAAAGTTGTTTATGAAGAAGATCACACAAGTGGGAAAGGGCACAACAGTTTGTTTTTTGCCTCAGACTCCTAGCAAGGGCAAGTCCCTGCCCCCTTCTTTTTTCTGCAACCCCCCCTTTTGAGTTGATGGGCTGCAAACTCCTTGGCAATCATTATGCAGAAATTGGAGTCAGCTGAAGAAGGGGGAAAGTGGGAGAAGCAGAGAGAAACCAGGACATTTTAAAAGCCCTCAAAATATTGCGATGACAGAGGATTAACCAGGACTGTCTCTGCCAAATAGTACTTTAT
>NW_024825022.1:0-95 GCF_019175285.1 Sceloporus undulatus
TTTCCAATTTTATCCAGTCTTGAATCCATTTCAAGTTGCAGGCACACCTGTACAATTTCAAATCTGGCAGTGCGTAGCCTCCTCTGTCTTTGCTA
>NW_024825022.1:195-1621 GCF_019175285.1 Sceloporus undulatus
TTAATCCTTGATTTTCCCCCTTTCCAAATAAATTTCTTCAGATCTTTTGTCCACTGCTCTAGAATCTTACCTTCTGCGATTACTGGTATGTTAGACAGCAAAAACATGATTTTTGGGAGTACAGCCATTTTTATGAGATAAATTTTTCCTAATATGGACAGATTTAATTTATTCCATTTGATCAAATCCTCCTGTATTTCTTTCCATCTCTTTTATAGTTATCTTCAAAAAGGTTTGTATTATTATTTCCTAACCAGATTCCCAAATATTTAACCTTAAAGCCCTCCATGGCTTGGGTCCATCTTACTTACGGGATACCCTTCTCCCATACAATCTGCCCCACACTTTGAGGTCCTCTAGTAAAAACTTACTACAGTCAGCAATAACAAGGCTCTCTGCAGTTACACAAAGGACCTCCTCCCAAGTTATGGAACAGCCTCCAGAAGAGATCCGATATATCACCAGTCTTTAAGGCTTTAAAAAGGTCTTCAAGACATATCTCTTTCCAGATTAGCATTCCAGCAATCTCTTATTAATTGAATTGTTCAGCAACTGCTCTAACTGCTTCTGCCCTATTTTTAATAATTGTTTTAATAATTGTTTAAGAATTTAATTGTATTTTATTGTGGATGGGAGGAATTAGGAGGGTTTGGGACACAACAATGACAAGTTGTTATTGTGTGTTACCAGTGCTTTTACTGTTAGCCGCTTTGATCTGTTTTTAGAAGCCTTTAGAAGCCTTTGAGGCACCTTCGTCATGTGTGAGGGTTGCCTGGTAGGCGGAGTGCCCACACAAATGGCAACCCTTGCAAGTGATGAGGGTGCCGCAGCTACAGCGCACCCACCAGATGCGGTGCATAACAGCGATGTTGCAGATGTGCCACCTCCAAACGCCATCGCTGGCACTTTGGGACGGCAGAAGTGCACCACAAAAAGGAGCCCGTTCAGCGTGCTCCTTTTTTGCTCCGCAACCGCTCTGCTCAATTTGAAGCAAAGAGTAGTGCCAGGGACGCGCCTCTTTCTGGCGGCCTGTACCCCGTCTTTGTATGTTTCACAAGTTCTGTTGCTTGTAAATATTTGAATTTGTCAAGTCTCTTAATTGTATCTGTGTTATTGTTGTTGGTCCTATTTGTTGTTTTTTTCCTTTTAGCACCAAAGTTAAAAAAAAATACAGTGTCCTGAAATCTAGAAAGTATATCCAGGAGAAGGTGTTTTGGCCACACTGTAAACAATAACATCTGAAATGTACAAAAGAGTGATGCCTTTCTCCTGTTTGATTTTTAACACTTTTGATCATAGAATCATAGAATCGCAGAGTTGCAAGAGACCTCAAGGGCCATCCAGTCCAACCCCATTCTGCCATGCAGGAACTTTCAATGAAAGAATCCTCGACAGATGGCCATCCAGCCTCTGCTTAAAGACCTCC
>NW_024825023.1:0-1621 GCF_019175285.1 Sceloporus undulatus
GATTTCATCTATAGCACAGGATTGGGAGACAGGCTGGGTCTTAGCAGTTAATAACATACCTAGGAATGAAATTAATGGGCATGCCGTATGGTCTATGGATGTTTTGTGCAAACCACACTGAAATAAAGCTTTGCAGATATACCATCACACATTTCTCCAGCTGACCTTCAGTGTGTCTTGAACAAATGAGGATTTTCCAGTGGATTGTATTCCAAAGTATTGTATACAGTCTGGGCCCTATAATGTGTTTGCCCAATATAAACCACGTATTGCACAGGAGAGTGATCTAAGGGAGAGCAAATGCTACATCGCAGTCCTAAGTGAACTAAAGCACATCTAATACTGTACAGTAAAACTCAGTTAAGAAAGTTCCTGGGCATGATTTCTTTAAGAGAAAATTTGGTACCAGAAGAATAGGGGTAGATTTTTACACTACACTACACACACACACACACACACACACACACACGAGACGTTTAAAGTGTATTAGAAAGTGTTTTATTAAAAACTAGAAATATCAATATTTAAAATGAAAAAGGTCAGGTAGACCTCACATAAGTAAAGGGAAACCTTTGAACCTTGTAGAGACCCCTGGAAGGCTTCTTTGAAAATGCATCCAAGGGTGTCTTGTTCTCACCAGCCTCCAGTTTTCTTATGATTCTCATGTTTTGTGACAAAACTAACACTTTTTTTGGATATGCTGGGGGTAGCTGATGAGGCAGGTCTGTCTGCTTTCTCCTTTTTTCTGTGGCTTACTGTTCATGCATGCTCAGCAGTTCTGGAGACAGCTACTGTTTACCTTTCCTGGAGCACATCATCCATTTTTCTCAGCGTAAGCTTCATTGCATTATTAACTGCAGACACCCTGTTGCAACCTGATAATGAAAGTCTGTGTTTCTCCAGCACCCCTTCACCATCATCTCAATACTGATGCTATTTTTTTAAGTCAAGGTAGATTTAAGATTGAGAGGGGGCAACTAGGCAGGTTTAAGAACACTTTGTAAAAAGGAGCTTCAGTGTCAGAGGCTTTGTTAATTGAAATATGCCTGTATTAGATTATGGCCTTCAGTTTGATATATTTACTGAAAGGAAGAGTAAGTTCACACTCATATTTTTCCCCCACACAGCAGATAAGTCGAGAAGTGGAGGAAGATCAAAAAGGTAAGAGAAATGGCAGCTGCGTGGACAACAATAGTTTACAGACTCTTGTAGATTTAAAACATATATTCTTATGTTTTTTAAGACTCCCTCCCCAGTTTTATGGCAGTTTTATGGCAGTTTTATGGCAGTTTTATGATTATGCTTAAGTAAGCACTATGGGAAGTGAGGATTGTGTCAGATTGTGGTAACGGGATGAGAGTAACTCACAAGAAATTTCTAGGAGAGTTAATTTGTTGGAACATGAGCAGAGAGATGTTGGTAACTTGGTATTGGGTGTCCTGTGATGTTAAAGATGCGAAAGAATTAAAAGTATTTGTAGTACAGTATTCAGAGCACCTCAGTACATTAGCTCATTGTGTATCACAGTGTCCATCATTGGTTGTTGTTGTGTGCCTTTAAGTCTTTTCCACTTATGGAAACCCTAAGGTGAACCTATCACAGGGTTTTCTTGGCAAATTTG
>NW_024825024.1:0-1621 GCF_019175285.1 Sceloporus undulatus
ATGCAAATCCCAGGAGCCCTAGCTAGAATGGCCAGTGGTGGAGAATGCTGAGAATTGCAATCAAGCATTTTTTTTTTCATCTGGAGGGTTTTATGATTGCTGCAACCTACAGCCACGGGTATTACTAGGGGGGTGCAGGGGGTAGAACCGCACTGGGTGACACTTCAAAGGGGGTGAATACCCGGTGGGGTAGGATTCACACTGCAATGAATGTTATGAAACAGATACTTAAATCTGTATATTTCTATGGTCTACTTCAGAACTTTACTAAACATTGCAACTTTTTAGAAATTATCTTTTAAATTAGATCTTAAGTTCTGTTGTATCCTATGGTTGAAAATGAGCTAAACTGTTTTTTTCTATTTTCTTTATTTTTGTGTTCTTGGCTAGGAAGAACTCCTTGCCATTAATGTGTCATATAAGAACGTGTTTTGAAATAATTGTTTTGTGTACCCATTCTATATAATTAATCTGCTTTTAAGAGATAAGGGTCAGGTAATATTTCTGTTTTAAGCAGTCCTTACACTGCCATTATTTTCCCCACATAAAAGTCCTATGTTTGCCATCTTGGCTGTATTCTGATGTTGCAAAAAAAAAAAAAAAAGTCATATTTTAAATGGAAAGTATAAAAATATTCGTACACAAGACAATTTATCCAGCAATGTTATTGTAGTAGCATAAGGCTGCTTGAACTTGTTGCACTGTATATTCAGAGTTAGTGCAAAGGTAGTACACAATATAATTTTTTTATTGTTAGATGATTGTGCAAGAGGTTTCTAAGCAGTTGTGCCACTGCTTGTGTAAGCAGTCTTACAACCTTTTGAGCAACTTCTTCTTCAGGATTTGAGGCCAACCTACCAGACACTCTCTGCCCACAATTTTACAATCTAATGTATATGGCATAAGTGGGAAACAGGAGGCAAAAGAAAAAGAAAAGATGTCATAAAGAGGTGGCATTTAACCTATACATCACAGGTTCCCAAGCAGAGAAACCTAGGGTTCTGCAAGAGGTCACTAGAGGTTCTGAGACAGATTTGATTAAAACCCTTTTTGAGTTGTAGATATAATAATTTTTATTCAGAGGTTCCCTGAAACCAAAAAAATATTAAAAGGGTTCTTCCAGGTTGAGAATAGCTGCTATACTTTCTTACATCTGTTCAGTGAATACAAAACATATAATAAGTACATTTAACATGTTGTAAGAGACTTTTCAAAATAAGATTTTCCCCCTCCTCTGTAAAGATAGCTTAGTATACACACAGCTGAAACACTTTTCATATATGGTGTGTGTTTCCACCATTTTAGTTTAATAATGCACTCAGACCCTCATGCCACACACACAGAAAACATGCATTTCCTATGTATTAGCCAATCTTTTCCATATGTACAGGTTTCATTCTAACTGTTCCATGGGAGGGAAAGTATTCCCACCCAGGGCTTCTTGCCATTGTCACATTCCCTTTATAAGTTCTTTTCCTCTGTCCACACGTCATCAGTGACTCCCTTCCATCTGGTTTCTTTCTCTTGAGCTAATAAATGTTTCACAAAACAATTAGCATTTATAAAACTCTCTTCTTCAGCAGACAAACACTTGCAGAATATGTCACTTGGGTGAAAAAAA
>NW_024825025.1:0-1621 GCF_019175285.1 Sceloporus undulatus
GGGATTCTGCTCTATCTGATCCTACTGCAGCCATGGGTGCCTTCCCAAAACACACAAGGGAAAGAGCAGCTGCCTTCAGCGAGGGGCTGGATATGAAGGAACAGCTAAAGAGAAATAAAATGGAAGAGTAGAGAAATGAACATTGGTTTACCTTGTGATATTTTTGTTTTCAGCGATGGAGGCCATGGAATCCTCAATTAGGTTAGTTCCCTCCTCTCTCTCAAATATGCAGGGACCAGGAAGTTGCAGGTGATGTCAAGGAGGGAACGCCCCTGACCTTCCAGTCGTTGAAACAGCCGAAGCTAAAGATTATTTAACACTAACGTCTAGTAGGTTAACAATGGTAAACTATGTAAAAAACAACTTGTATCTAGCTTGTCCTCTCCAAAACCGAAGTGTGACCTCAGTTCTGGGAGGGTAGGAATCCGTCGTCTCCTTCACTGAAAACAAGCATATCACAAGATAAGCCAATGTTCATTTTTCCAGTGATGGAAGGAGGGAATCCTCAATTGGGATATGCCAAAGCTATCTATTATGGGAGGGAGAACTGACAATGGCAACTAGACAATAGCTTGGAGGACTCGCCTACCAAACGATGCCTCTGCGGATTGGAAAACATCCAAACAGTAGTGGCGGGCAAAGGTGGAGGGGGAAAGCCCAAGTGGCAGCCCTACATATATCTAACAGGGAGGCATTTGTGGAGAGGGCAGCCGACGTGGCAGCACTGTATGTGGAATGGGCAGTGATTGCCCGTGGGACAGATGAGCTATTAGAAGTATAACATTTTGATATGCAGTCTCTTATCCATCTAGATACTGTGGCGGAGGAGACTCTTTTGCCCTTAGATGATGAAGCAAAAGAGATGAAAAGGCGATCAGAAGTACGAAAACAGCATGTACGCTTGATAAAGGGAGAGGCTGCCGGGAGAGGCAGAGTGGGGCTACTTACATGCCCGATGGGCTCTGCTGGCTGTGCCACCCCTTCCCGATCATGGGAAGGGCGCAAGTGGCGTGGTGCATCTGGGCTCGGAGACGAGGGCCACACCACTCTGGGGGTCCCCGCTTGCACATGCCAGGGCTCTCCTCCGCGTCCTCCATGATGTAGCTCCTAACTCCCTATCTAGTCCTGCACTCTGAAGGAGGGAGGGAAGGAGAAGGAAAGGTGGTTTGTTTTTTTTTGTAAAGATGGAGAAGGAGAGAGAAAGGAAGAATGACCTATTTGGAGCAAGGCAGGAACAAGACTGGAAAGTCAAGGGCGTTCCCTCCTGGAAGTCACCTGCAACTTCCTAGTCCCTGCCTATTGGAGTGAGAGGAGGGAACTAACCCAACTGAGGATTCCCTCCCTCCATCGCTGGAAAAGCCTGTCTCAATAGCTATCCCCGACATGTAAAAACAAAACAAAACAAAAAAAAACCCCACAGATGTATGAGTTTGGCTATCAAAATGGAAATGCCAAGAAAAGTTGGGGCTGGCAAAAGAAAAGGCCATTCCTGAATTCATTATGGAAGAAGCCTTCAAATGGGTTTTAGATGGTTCCAAACAGTTTTGTATATTCATATAAGGCTTACCTAACCCCATGGTTCACTTCCTAAGTGCACATTACAAAATTAATTGAAGACACA
>NW_024825026.1:0-1621 GCF_019175285.1 Sceloporus undulatus
CACCTGGTTATTGTTTAACTTATTGAAAATTAGTCTACCCTATCAATATTGGATTTTAGCTGGAACGATCAGGGTTTCCATCCTTGATACAACTTAAATTTACATTGTGACTTTATGCCAGTCAGTAGCAAAATTTAAGACCTAACTTACAAGATTGTTATTAGCATTATATGTGGATATACTGGAGTTAACCCAAGCCCATGATTTTCTCCCTGGAGTCTCAATGGAGGATATAGCCGTCTCATTCCATTATGCAGCTATTCCCTTTTTAACAGACAAATGGGGCTCATTTTAAGTAATGCTTGGACCATTATGTTACTTTATCATAACATATGGCCCTCCAGCTATTGTTGGACTACAATTCCCAGTATTGCCTAGCTGGTGTAGCCAATGCAGAGAAATGCTGGAACCTGCAACCAAAAACATCCAGATCATGAAAACTGTGTTACTTGAAGGCACATACACACACACTTTGCAAACTCAGCAGCTATTCCTTTTTTGAAAAGACAAATGGGCTCGTTTTAAGTAAAGTTTGGCCCAAAGAGCATAACACAAAGACCACAGAAACCTACTGGGTGACCTTGGGCAAGTTTAACTGCTCAATTAAACACTGAAGCAATAAAACAATAAAATTACCCAGAACACTGAATTTCAAATGGACATTCTTGCCCCCTTAGTTCATTTGCAAATGAACTATATGAAGATTCGAACACCTGACCAGAGAAGATGACAAATTTCTCAGTTCGTAAATAGAAATTTAAATGGATAGAGAAAACAAAAACCCATGTGTTTAGGGAACTGGAACAAATAATCCCTACAGGTGAGGTGAGGGAATGATTTAGGACTTTATCACACCGCTTCTGGTGCCCAACTTACCTCTTCCGAATTTGAGCCAAATTCAGAAGTTAGGCTGATTTTATCACACAGACTTTCCCCTTAAAATGGCTTCCTGTTGCCTCCAGTGTTGAATTCAGGCCCTGTTATTCACTTCAGCAGCCATGTTTTCCAAATTGCAAGCTTCGGAATTGGAAAAAATGGCTGCTGAAGTAACTTACAGGGCCTGAATTCAACACTGGAGGAAATGAGAAGCCCTTTTCAGGGAAAGGTCTGTGCGATAAAATCAGTCTAACTCCCGAATTTGGCTCATATTTAGAAGAGGTAAGTTGGGCAACATAGGTGGTGCAATAAAGTCCTAAGTGAGAAAAAAGTGAGAGCAGTGCAAGTGGTAGAGTGGAAGAGAGATTTGCTGAAAGATAGTGATGACTCTAGGTCACATGGTAAATTCCATGGCCAAACAGAGATTTGAACGTGGATCTCCCTGTCCCAAGTCCAGTATTGTAATCATGGAATGGAACGGAACGGGTGAGGGACAAGTGGGGGACGTATTTTATTGCACACACGTCCCTTACTTGTTCTGTTCTGTTCCTCATCCATTCCCCATCTGTTCCAGAGGGGGTGATTTTTGAGAACTGTTTTTAACAGTTCTCACAACCGCCCCCTCTGGGACGGATTGGGAGCGAAAGAGAGGGGAAAGGAACGAGTGAGGGACTTGTGTGTGCGGTAAAATGTGTCCCCCACTCATTCTGTTCCCTGCCAGGCTTCTTTGGGACCGTTCTCTGTC
>NW_024825027.1:0-1621 GCF_019175285.1 Sceloporus undulatus
GTGGGGCTGCCTTTGGAAACTGTTTGGAAACTTCAGCAGGTTCAAAACACTGCAGCTAGAATGCTGGCTGGGGCCTGTTCCAGCGAGCATATAACTCTTTTTGAAACAGCTTTGCTGGCTACTGATTGATTTCTGGGCACAATTCAAAGTGCTGGTCTTGACCAGCATACAGACTAATTGAGAGACTGCATCTCCCCATATGAACCTACTAGAGTCCTAAGATCTTCAGGGGAAGGGTTTATTTCGGTCCCACCACCATCATAGGTTTGCATGGTGAGGTTATGAGAGAGAACTTTCTTGGTGGCTGCTCCCAACCTCTGGAAAGCCCTTCCATGCTTGCCTTTTGCTGGCAGGCAAAAACATTTTTTTAGGTGGGCTCCTTAACATAATAATCATGACAGGGTAATTTTATATGAGGTGTGCGTTTTATTTATGTTTTTATGTTCATTTTATACTGTTATAATTAGATTAATGTAACTGTTTTTATATTCTTGATGTAAAATTTTCAAAATATTTTTTTCTTGTGAACTGCCTTGCGTCCCATTTTTGGAGGAAGGCAGCATAAAAGGAAAATAAATAAATAACACTTTTAAAAAACCATCTATTGCATTTTGTAGAAACCAGGATATGGTATATTGCATGAAACATGACAAGTATCTTTCCAGCCTGGCTTGTAGTATAAGAGTTTGTGCTGACAAATACACATTAGGACCTACATTTTTACTAAGAATGAGTAATCAGAATAAGCAGATCACATTGCCAGTTTTTTGGGGGGCCCAAAACCATGTATGCAGTCTACTTGTCTACATGCACAGCCATTTTGTGCCAGAAAAAAAATATCACAAATTCTACCCTCAAACAATTTAATAGCCTGTAAATCTAAGCAGACTAGTACAGTGGACCCTTGCCTTATGCGGGGATCTGTTCTGCACCCCCCCCCCAGCATAAAGTGAGTGGCATGGGCACATGCGCCATTCATTGTATTGCAGCGTGGCTTCAGTGTAAGCTGAAAACCACATGTAGTGTGCCCGCGTATGGTGTGGATACACCGTGTATCTATAGTTTATATCTATAGTTTGATTTCCAACAAAATGGATTTCAAGTGAAGCGATGAGAGCAAAATAAAAAAGTGTTGTGCAGCTTTCTTTATTTCTTCTTTCTTTCTTCCTTTTTGCAATACAAGTCCCCAAATCTCTTAAAGAGAGATTAGGATTACCATCAGATCAGAACAACATGGAAAGAGGTATCACTTTATTTCATTTGTATGTCTATACTCCTAAGCCCATCAGCCTAGGAATAAACCACATTAAATCTAGTGTGTAAAGGAATGCAGCATAAAAACAACCTACCACTATTCTGTTACTTGTCTTGATTTTAGAGCTGCTTCCTGTGCTTGCTGGGATGAGTACTCTTATTTTCAGTAGCCATTACCTGGTTGTTGTTGTTTTAACACACATTATATATATATATATATATATTTCACTTTCGGACTGAGGGTCTTTTCAGTATATGGGAGCCTGCTATCCAATGGAGTGTGAGAAGTGCATTCCTGGAAGCGGAAACAGCAATTTGAATGATGTTGGAAAATCAAAAACAGATTTGATATGCACCTTGGTGGGGA
>NW_024825028.1:0-1621 GCF_019175285.1 Sceloporus undulatus
ACCATACAAATGCCAGCAGTGTGGGAAAGGTTTTGTTCAGAAGTCACATCTTATGTCCCATCAGAGAGTCCACACACAAGAGAAACCGTACAAATGCCAGGAGTGTGGGAAAGAGTTTGCTGACAAGTCAGTCTTTGTGAATCATCAAAGAGTCCACACAGGAGAGAAGCCATACACATGCCAGCAGTGTGGAAAAGGTTTTGCTCAGAAGTCAATTCTTGCATCCCATCAGAGAGTCCACACGAGAGAAAAACCGTACACATGCCAGCAGTGTGGGAAAAGTTTTGCTCATCAGACAGGTCTGGTGATGCACAAGAGAGTCCACACAGGAGAGAAGCCATACACATGCCAGAAGTGTGGAAAAGGTTTTGCTCAGAAGTCAACTCTCGTGAGGCATCAGAGAGTCCACACAGTAGAGAAACCATACACATGCCAGCAGTGTGGAAAAGGTTTTGCTAAGAAATCATTTCTTGTAGTCCATCAGAGAGTGCACACAGGCAAGAAACCATACACATGCCAGGAGTGTGGAAAAGGTTTTGCTGATAAGTCAGGTCTTGTGAAGCATCAGAGAATCCACAAAGGAGAGAAGCCATACAAATGCCAGCATTGTGGGAAATGTTTTGTCTACAAGTCAGTTCTTGTGATTCATCAGAGAATCCACACAGGAGAGAAACCGTACAAATGCCAGCAGTGTGAGAAAGGTTATGCTCAGAAGTCATGTCTTGTGTCCCATCAGAGAGTCCACACAGGAGAACAGCCGTACAAATGCCAGAAGTGTGGGAAAGGTTTTTCTCAGAATTCACATCTTGTGAGGCACCAGATAACCCACACAGGAGAGAAGCCATACACATGTAAGGAGTGTGGGAAAAGTTTTGCTCAGAAGTCAAATCTTGTGATCCATCAGAGAGTCCACACAGGAGAGAAACCATACACATGCCACCAGTGTGGGAAAGGTTTTGGTCATCAGTCAGTTCTTGTGAGGCACCAGAGAGTCCACACAGGAGAGAGACAATAAAAATGCGAGGAGTGTGAGAAATGCTTTCCTCAAACTTGGCATCCTTTGAATCCTCAAAGAGTTCACAGAAGAGCAAAATCATTCAGTTGTTATAGCTGAAATATTTTCTTCAAAATTCACACCTTTCGAATATGAGGGAGTCCACACAGGAGACAAACTAAAGGGACCATAGGACTGTAGGAAACATTTTTATGAAATTTCATGCCTTTTCACATTAAAGAGAAACTATAGAAATACCAGCATTATGGAAAACATTTGGTTGGAGGACAGCCTTAATAATAATAATAACAACAACAACAACAACAACAATAATACTGTATTTATAGCCTGCTTTTCCAAAAGAGATCAAAGCGGGTTACAACAAGAGTACAAAACTATGTACAATTTACAACAGTATCCACATCATAAAAACACACGAAACTACACCAATTTTAAAACACGATTTAAAAACACAATAAAAAAATTGCAAACATTAAAAACCACAACTAAAACTAGCTTAAAAGTGCCAGTGTAATGGGGGGAGAACAGATGTCACAACGCATGGGGGAAAGCTTGTTGGAAGAGGTAGGTCTTCAGCTTCTTCCTAAACAGGTCAAGGGAGGTGGC
>NW_024825029.1:0-1620 GCF_019175285.1 Sceloporus undulatus
CTGAAGGCCCACATGTTCCTGTTCTATGGAATTGTTCATGTTTTATTCACACCACAGCTGCAAACATTTCATAATGCCGCAGTGGGCAAAGAGGGATGATATATTCTAGTAACAGAAATAAAACTGTTTTATTCTTATTTGAAACCTAAACCAGACCTCAGAGCCTGCACTGCAGAAGTCAGAGATTATTGCAGTAATCAACTGTGCCATACAGCAATGAAAACTGTAATTTCCTTACAGTGAATTGCAAAGAACAAAACATCCATCACAATTCATGGAGTGCATGAATGTAGCGATTCCTTCAAAAAGGCTAGAGGGCACGAGATTACTTTTAAACTTTTAAAACCACTAGGCTTCTTTATTAACACATTAGTGGTGGTGAGAACTGTAATCCCCTAAAACAGAATCTTGTTTATCTTCCTATCAGTTAAATTAGTGTAGATACTCATGTATAACTCAAGAACATTTAATCAAAAATTGACTCCAAAAACCTGAGTCGATGTAAGTAATGTACCTTAACATTTATCAAAATAGGAACCATCCCTTTCTCTGAGTGGCAAAAGGAGAGAACTTAGTCTGTCCTAGGTGGTCCTGAAAGACACACAACCTACTTTGCACTGTGTTTTTTTTGAACGCCAGTGTGGGAAAACAGCTGTGTTTTGGCATAGTTTTCCTTTGCTTCATCCTTTACATTCTTGGTTACATGTCCCTATGTTATTGTTGTTTTTATTGTGTGCCTTCAAGTCATTTCTGAGGTTTTCTTGGCACAATTTGTTCAGAGGAGGTTTGCCACTGTTTTCCCTTGAGGCTGAGAGTATGTGACTTTCCCAAGGTCACCCAGTGGGTTTCAAGGCTGGGTGGGGAATCAAACCCCGGTCTCCCTTGACTTATCCAAGGGTTATATCAAAATGTGTAATTCTGGCCTAAAACCTGCCCTCAACTTATTTGTGAGGTGGATTTATACACAAGTATATATGGTATTTCTCAAATTGTGAACTTCACACTAATACACAAACAGACCCAGCATGGTCATAACCAATTTGTTACCGCAGAGTGTGTGTATGGGGAGAGTAAGCTCTGGTCCCAGATGCTCTCCGATGTCCATCCAACCACACTGGGGAGCTTTACTGTCTAGAGAGATCTTCTGCACTCAGAAACTATGAGAGACTTTTCCACTAATTCCAATGTTCTTGCTGATAGCAATAAAAACCATCTGAAGATTGTGAATGAGGCAGCCCAAGTTTTATCATTTAACCACCTTTGGCAGGTTACATATGAAATGGACTAGTTCTCCCAGGACCAGCATACAGACTATGATAAGTGAACAGCATATGATAAACGGTCGCCTCTTCTACTCCAATCTCATCTCATTCCCTGAGATTTCAGGTCTAGCACCTGAAGCTGGGGCTGGGTCCTTGTGAGATCTTAGAAGTGAAGCAGATAAGAGGTTAAAAAAAGTGGTCCAGAACGTCTTCTGGGTCCCTTGAGTGTGGTCACAGGCACCAGGTAACCACACAAAGAGGTTTGAAGAACTGCAGCAATTGCCTCCATTTCTGGTAGGGCTTGCATTGCTGGTGGCTTTAATCACAGCACACATGACATGGGTTTTTCACCCCAGGG
>NW_024825030.1:0-1620 GCF_019175285.1 Sceloporus undulatus
CAGTTTTTCCTGCTATAGTTGTCCCTGTATTGTGCACCAACAGAAAAAGCATTCGCCTCACTGCGGAGGCAGAATGCTTTGCCGCCGTTTGCGGCAAAAACTACAAGCCCCAGCGTTCCCTGGGGCTTGTCCGGCTTCCCCATTGGCCAATAGGGCCGGAAGGGGCGGCCCTTCCGGCCCGGGGCGGCGCTCTGGGAGCCGGACTCTATGGTGCGGGGCTTCCGGTCCTCCAAGGCTGCTCATTGGTGGGCTCGGCCTTGGGGACGGAGCCCCGCAATTTGACGCAGAGGGGAGGGGCCGAGTGGTATAAATATGCTGCGCGGAGGCCTCTCCCCTCAGTCGGCGCTTGGCTCCGAACAGGACGGAGTGAAGCTGGAAGGGAGATAGCCTTGTGCTCCTCCCTTCCTTTTAGGCTTGCTGGGCCTGGGCTGGCGGGGTGGTGAGGTCCGGGGTGGCGTCCTCCCCGGATCCCCATTCCGTCGGGCATATCTGCCCGGGTCCGCAGCCTTCTTGGCCGACTGACCTCGTGGCCCAGGAGGGGCATCAGGTGAGTCCCCTCACTTGTGGGGCCTAAGAGGCGCTAGGTGCTGCCCAGGGCCTTTCTGAGGCCTGGGTGGGCCGCGGTTTTGGCGGGATCCGCCATTTTGGGCTTACAGTTTGGCGGGAACGCCATTTTGAACCCTGTTTTTGGCGGGAGCGCCATTTTTTCACTGCTATTTTGGCGGGAGCGCCATTTTGTTTGTGCTTTTGGGCCTAATCACTTCCAACTCTGTTTGTGAGAGGCCTTTTGGTGGGGGCAAAAAAGTTTTACAAGCTTTTCTTCCAGTGCAAAAGGCTCCTGTGTTTTTCTAGGGCCTACAAAGAGCATAATTTTGCGTTACTCCAGTTTTTGGATTTTGCACTGGTCATTGTGGTTCTGCTTTGGCCTTGCTTTATTGTTGTCCCGTTGGTGCAATTTTATCTTCATGCCTCCCAAGAGATCAGCTAGGATTGCAATTCGCAAGGCCAGAACTGCAATGGACCCAGATGTTTTAACGGGACGGCTTCATGCTTCCGGCCTAGGGTCTCCTTGTATCTCTTCGGCTGAGTTAGATTTGGACAGTGAATATGATCATCTCGGGCCTGGCCCGTCTCAGCAGACAGCCCCTGCAGCAATGGATCCTGCGACATTTGAGAAATTTATCCAGATCCATCATGGAGTTTATTCAGCAAGCCATTGGTGCCGGTCGGATGTCCAGCACTTCAATGCCTTCTGTTCCTGAGCCACAATCCAGACTTTGGCGTGCCAGAGCGGTGGACCAGCCTTCTGCGTCTGCAGCTAGTCAAGATCCACAGTTGTCCGGTTCCGCATCTCGTCGACAGGCTGTGCAGCTTTCCAGTTCATCCAGCTCTTCTAGTTCCAGTTCATCGTCGACATCGTCAGATGATGACGACCCTTCTGGTGTTTCAACAGCACAGCGGCGCAGAGAGAAGAAGAGGAAGCGCAAGGCTAAGAAAAAGAGAAGGAGAGCCCGCAAGGCTGGATCTGCTGAAGTTTCAGCTACAGGTGGTGCTTTACCTGATGTGCCAGTGTGGAGGGATGGTTTTTGGGTTGAGCATGCCATGGTTCCTGGTTTGCCA
>NW_024825031.1:0-1620 GCF_019175285.1 Sceloporus undulatus
CCCTTAAAGGGTCTCCTAAATTTAGGGATGTGCTGCTGCCAGCCACTCTCAGCTGCCTCCCTCACCCAGGTCAGTCACCGGCCTTTCTCTGGTCATTTTGCAGCCAACATCTATGTCAGTTTGAAGTCAGAGTTGCTCTGACCTGGTCTGCTAAGCCTTAAATATTAAGCAGACTTACAAACCCTCACACAAATTGGACTTCCCAAGATAGAACCTCTACTTCAGGTATTACCATGAGAAAAGCCTATTATCTATCCCACATCTACCACATTATTTCCTGAGCCTTGTATGAATGCATGTGCATATGTGCCTGTGTGTGTTTGAACCCCCGTTTCCAATAAAAGAGCCATTGATTGTACTTAGAGCCTCTGCCTCATTTCTGGATTTCTAGTTCCTGGTATACAGATCGAAGGGCCGATCCCTGAGGTGTAGCAACAGGCCTCCTCTTGTGACCTTGAGCTAATTAAATTCCCCATTGATAATTTGGTCACTGTTCACTGTTACAGTAAAAAGGTGGTATGTACATAAACCTGACTTGCCTCATAAAATTCATTGAACGGCTCTCACTAAAGACAAAGGTCTGTGTCCCATTATGTCTAAGCCCCTTAGTGGCTTCCATCTTAGTGGGACAGTGAATCCATGTTGGTTTTAATCTTGATTGTCCAAGGCATTGAATTTATTGGGGGGGGAAAGAGTTCAGTAAAACATTTGGGGTGGATTTAATGCTCCCCTGCCCTGACCTCCGTTACTTTAAGAATAAATTCTCAGTGGGGAGGAATAACTAACTCTCTTCTCAAGACAGCCAGATGCGAGCACACTGTCCAACTCTAAAACACATGGAAAGTGCATAGGCTTCTTCTGTATCTTGTCAGTTAGTTTCAGGTCATCATCTGATTCTATGAGATCCATGTTTCTGTAGCCATGCCAGTAAGATCCCAGCGGCAAATGTGAGTCATCCTCCAATCCGCATTCAACATCCAAATGGGCTGCTTTGACTCCGTAGGTCAGAGAAAACCTGTCCATTTGAACAAAGAGTAGAAAGATGAGCTGGTGCCCCTTTTCCATATTGCGGCTTTTCTCCTAAGGCCAAGAACCTATTGCATAAAAGTGTCCCAGACTCACTTGGCTCCCTTCCTCTGGGTCAGAAAGAATTGTCTGGTTCACGATCGCCGTCTCTTCTTCATTTCGCATGATGCTTTTCTCATTCATCTTAAGGCCAGACAATTTTGTGGTGGGACCTTTCTTCTTTCTAAGTCCTTTATCTAGAGAAGAATATATATATATTTAAGTATAAGAACAGTCTAACAAATAAATATAATTTTACTTCAGCAAATTAAGTGAAATTAAGAATAAGCATCATAGGATATATCAGGCAGAACTCTCTTCATCATGTAACCTTTTAACAGGTTCGCTGGTGGTCAAGTTGAAGGCAGTTCTTCATTTGTCTGTGTTCAAAGGAGGTTTGTCATAGGCCCCCTCCACTGTATGACTGTGGATGAAAAAGCCCACCAGCCTATATGCCTAGAAAAGAAATTGAGGGCACCTTCCTGGTAGGATTTTTCTTGAACTGCCTCCCAAATAATATGTCTTCTGTGAAAGATTACAAACCTTGTGTTTTTT
>NW_024825032.1:0-1620 GCF_019175285.1 Sceloporus undulatus
CCATTTTGTAAAAATCGAATTGTTTTGAATAATAGGGATGGTTTGAAAAAGAAAAAGCATTTTAGGTAGGATTACCATTTTGACAGCGGCAATCCTACCTAATATTGATAATTTCAAGTTTTTCCAACTTTGAAGATCTTTTTTTTATCTTAATCCAGCATTTATTATAATTATTTTTGAATAGATCCGAATTCTTTTTTGTCAGTTCAATACCCAAGTATTTTACTTTATCTCCCACCTGTATTCCTGATTGTAAACTTAGTCTTTTTTCTTCTGTACAGTTTATATTTTTTGTCATAATTATTGTTTTATTCTTATTAATTTTTAATCCTGCTACTTTTTCAAACATCTCCAATTCTTTTAACAATAACGGGGTATCCTCCACTGGATTACTTAGTGATATTACTAAGTCATCCGCAAATGCGCGAGTTTTATATTCACATCCTTTAACTCTAACCCCTCTTATATTATCATTTCCCCTGATGTTGATTAACAAAAATTCAATAACCAAAATGAACAATAATGGAGATAAAGGGCAACCTTGCCGTGTTCCTTTTTGCACTTCAATTAGATTTGTTTTTTCCCCATTAATAATAATTCTTGCTGTTTGCTTTTTATATATTGCCATAGTCCAGTTTAAAAAAGCTGGACCAACATCTAATTTTTCTAGAGCATACTGCAAAAAGGCCCAATGGACATTATCGAAGGCTTTCTCAATATCTAAAAATATAAGAGCTAGCTTCTTTTCATTGTGCACTTCGAAATGTTCCAATAAATTTATCACATGTCTAATGTTATCTTTTAGTTGCCTTTTGGGTAAAAATCCTCGCTGATCTTGATGAACCCATTCGGTCAAAATCCTCTTCATTCTTCCTGCCAGGATAGAAGTGAATATCTTGTAGTCCACATTCAAAAGAGATATGGGCCTAAAATTTCCTGGATCCAGATGGTCACGTCCCTCCTTAGGAATTAATATTATATTCTCTTCATCCCACGTATGAGGAAGTTTACCTTCTTTAATGTCGTTCATGGTTTGTTGTAGTGGTTCTGCAATTATATCTACAAGTTCTTTGTAATAGAGCACAGAGAACCCATCTGGGCCTGGTGCTTTCCCAGATTTTAATGTCTTTATTGTATTTTTTACCTCTTGCACTGTAATCGGTTGATTTAAGACATTTTTATGTTTTTCATTAAGTGACATAATCTTTATTTTATCCATGTATTCTTTTATGTCTTCTATTTTGATATTTTTACATTTGAATAAGTTGTTATAATAATTTTCAAACACTTCTTGAATTTCTTTCTGATCTGTAATGTCTTGAGAGCCCTTTCTTACTTTTGTAATTGACAACATTTCCTTTCTCTTCCTTAGCTTAAAAGCGAGCCATTTCCCTGCTTTATTCGCCTGCTGAAAGTAGCGTATTCTAGCCTTTTTCATCTTTTGTTCAATTTCATTGGTCCATTTTTGTGATGTTTGTTGTTTGAGGAATTTAATTTCTGATAGTAACTTTTCTGATTTATTCTTTTGGAACTCTATTTCTTTCGTTCTTATTTGCAGGTTTAATTCTTGAATTGCATACACGTAATTCTTATTGAAAGTAAATGAGGGAAATCCGAGAG
>NW_024825033.1:0-1620 GCF_019175285.1 Sceloporus undulatus
TTTAAAATGAAGGCTCCTCTGCTGTCAATCAAATTCAGTTCCACTTTTGTCAGGGTGACATTTTGTGCAACCATTGGGAAATCGGATGTGTGCTTCCCCTCCTCCTTTAAAAAAAAACAACAGGCAGAAGTCAAATTTAAAAACTTCCAGGTGTGTGTGTGTGTTGTGTGTATTTGGGTCACTACAGATCATGGATTTTTCCCTGCCTCCAATTTTCAACCCCAAAATGCAATCTAATGCCATTTCTGCATCCTCCCTCCTTGCCACCCCAGGATGCCTCATACACATACAGTAAGAATATTAACAATAATTAATTCCTCACCCCAAATGCCATCTCTGCATCCATTGCTTTCTCTCACATTGCCACCCCAGAATACACATATGTAGCAAAAGCATTCTATATCAATTTGCCAAATTGAAAGAGAAACATTTCTAACATTTGCATTGTAGCATTCGCATAGAAAAAAATAATTTAGAAAAAAAGCCTTTTGCAAAGTGCCATGCTGGGAGCAAGGAAATGAAAGGGAAAGTAGCATAAGCAGACACACATTCTATCTATATATGTATCTACCTGCAGCAAAAAGCATGCACATAGTCTGTCAAAAATTTTAAAAAATTAAGAGAGAGAGATAAAGCTGCCTGCGAGAGCAGAGGCTTCCTCCATTCCCTGCCCTCCCTCTGACCTGCCCTGAATTGTCCCTTTCTCCGCCTCCTTCCTCCTCCGCCTCCTGCTCCCCCGTTACCCTGATTCTGCCCTTGGCACCCCCGGCTCCATCTGTCACCCCTTTGGCACCCATCCTCCAGCTCTTTCCTCCTCCTCCTCCTCCTCCTCCTCCTCCTCCTCCTCCTCCTCCCAATGCTGCCCTCCATGGCCCCCTTCTTTCCCCCGTCTTCATCCTCCTCCATCACCATGATGAAGGGGAGGCATGTTCCACCCTCTGCCCTCCCTCTGACCTAAATCCCTCCCTTGAACTTGACCCAATCATGATCAGGGACAAGTTCATATTCGCCAGACCCATTTTTTTAAAAAAAGATACAGCCTTTACTCCACTTCCAAATGATCTATGATAAGAGACATTTGCCCATCAACGGGTGTGCAAGCCTCGAATTCGCTTGTGGGACATTTGGGGCGAATATGAACTTCCCGTGGTTAATCCAGGTTCTGATCTGGGGTAAAAGGTAGTCTGAATAGCCCCTGAGTTTCAGTCTTGAATATATCCGAGACTTTGTCTTCCAACTCCACTGTGAGCCTAGCTGCCTTTTAATGAAGTTTACACCTCCTGAAATTTCAGCCCTGCTAAACAGTACAGGGAGTTTGCCTCAGAGGGTGGTGGACTCTCCATCATTGGAGGTCTTTAAACAGAGGTTGGACTGGCATTCCTCAGGAATGTTTTAGTTGTTTTACTCCTGCATAAGGGATGTAGTGGCTCAAGTGGTTAAGATGCTGACTCTGTTGATTGCAAAATCAGCAGGTTGGCAGTTTGATGCCTGGGTGCCTTATGAAGTGGTGAGCTCCCATCACTAGTTCCAGCTTCTGCCAGCCTAGCAATTTGAAAGCATGCAAACACAAGTAATAATAATAATAATAATAATAATAATAATAATAATAATAATAATAAT
>NW_024825034.1:0-1620 GCF_019175285.1 Sceloporus undulatus
CTGGTCTTTTAAGAGGGCATCCTTGAGGGAGCCATGAGCAATGATGGACTTTGCGGGAGCCCCTCTCAGAGCAAAAGGGAGGAGGAGAAGATTCCTGTGTGGATGATGGGAGCAACAGTTGCTCAGCCATCTGGTCCAGCAGACCTTTAGTTTGCGCCAGTTCAAAATGCATGTCAATCATGGGAAGTGTGTGTGTGTATATATATATATATATATATATATATATATATATATAATAGATAGATAGAAGAGTTGTTTCCCAGCAGACAAGAGGGCCGAGCATCCTGATGTTGGGTAGCTCCTCCTGCAAAGGCTCCTGTAGGCATGACAAAAATTTAAAACAGAGGCCTGGGGCCCGACCCCGGCTCCATAGGCGGAGCAACCCCCAGAGACCTTAGTCTTCTTCCTGCCTTAGCTCCTGGTAGGACGCCTTTCCTTTTGGATCCTACAATTTACTTTGCAGGAGCCCCTCTCAGATCAAAAGGGAGGAGGAGAAGATTCTTTTGTGGATGATGGGAGCAACAGTCGCTCAGCCATGCGGTCTATCGTTTTCACCACTTCAAAATGCATGTCAATCATGGGAAGCGTGTGTGTATGTGTGTGTGTGTGTGTGTGTATATATATATATATATATATATACACACACACACAGTCGGCCCTTCTTATACACGGATTTTTTTATACACGGATTCAAGCATCCACGGTTTGAAAATGTTCCAAAACAGTATAAATTTACCTTGATGTTCCATTTTTTATTAGGGACACCATTTTGCTCTGTCATTGTACTTAATGGGACTTGAGCATACACAGATTTTGTTATACACGGGGGATCTTGGAACCAGACCCCAGCGTACAACAAGGGTCCACTGTATATAGTAAATAGAGAGATGATTTGATTCCTTGGTTTTGCAACTACTTGCCTCACTTTGAGCAGCCATCAGATCGCCTGAGTAATTGAAAGTAGTTGCAAAACTAACCAATTGAATCTTCTATCCATTCATTTTAAATATATTTGTTCCTCTTTATTCCTGTTATTCTTTTTATTTATTTTTTGTTTTAGGCTGTATGAAAAATAAATTTCATTGAGGAGTATAATAGGAGTAGGATTTAAGACTAAGAAAAAACACCTAGCTCCGGAATAGGACAAGGTTTAACCCCCAAATAGCCACTACTCCCCAGCCCTGGCTTTGACTGCCTGCTCTGGTCCCACGGCAAACGGCAATTCCCAGAATTCCCTGGCACACAGCCTGGGCAGTTAAAGGGGTCTCAAACTGGGTTCTTTCTGGAGTTTGTATTATGATGATGATGTTGATGATTATTATTATATTTGAATCCCGCTCTTTTCCCAGAACTGGGACTCAGAGTGTCTTCACAACACTGAAAAACAGTACAATTAAAAACATAGAAAACGTGCATTAAAAAGGAATCAAATTATTCCAATAATGTTGAACCTATATTGATGACTAAAGAAAGGCAAAAGGCACAAAACAAGTGTAAGAGAAGAAAACGGACGATAGCAGAGAGAGAGAGAGAGAGATCTAGTGGGAATCTCACTTATTCAGGGACCAGAAACGGAGTCTTACAAAGCTCTTTGCAGATAGCCCTCCAGAGAATAGGACC
>NW_024825035.1:0-896 GCF_019175285.1 Sceloporus undulatus
ACCAAAGATTCAGTTGAGTAACTAGATGTTGGTTTCCAGTCAAAAGTCCCAGTTTTTGTTCTGTTGGTTCTTATGGCCTAAATCCATTGCCATGCTGAAACTACAGCACCAATAAAATAGAACTTTCTTCTCCTCTCTGTGGCAGTCTTCAAAGCTGCCCAAAAACAGTTCTGGAAGGTTTCCCAGTCCTCTGAAGCATGGTTCGAGATGCACAGGAGACTGTAATGGAAAGGAGAAATTGCTCCCCTCCTGCTTTTGCTAAAGTCTGCTATTCACCAGTGGAGGTCCAGCAATGAATCCTGCCCCAAATGTTTTTGTTTTGTTTTGTTTTGTTTTTTTAGGCTAACTGTACAAAACATCAAAAGAAGTATGAGCCTACCAGTTATCACTATCACTGGTGTAACTCAGTTCAAAAAGATTTGCAGTGTAAAGGAGTAATAAACCACCTTCTGAGACTGCATGTTGTAGCACACTTAAAACGAAGTAAACTACCTGTGAGATACAATGGTACTGAGCTTCAAAAGAGTTGTAGGATTGCACAACAAATTAATGTGTTCAGGACCAAACATTCTAAATCATGGTCCCCAAACTATTCCCTTTAAGAGATTTTGGACTTCAGCTCCCAGAAACCTTAGCCATGTTGGCCAGTAGTATGGAATTCTGGGAGTTTGATTGATTGATTGATTGAAATTTTATTTATATACCGCCGTTCCTATGATCACGGCAGTTTACAAACAGAATAAGATACAATACGATACAGGTTACAAATATAATACAATATAAATCACAGTTTAAAAATCAAAATTAACAGCGAAAGTCCTTCATAAAAAAACCATATACTACTATACATCATTAAAATCCATCATTAACCAATCAAGATAATAAAACAATCTAAA
>NW_024825035.1:996-1620 GCF_019175285.1 Sceloporus undulatus
TATATACCGCCGTTCCTATGATCACGGCAGTTTACAAACAGAATAAGATACAATACGATACAGGTTACAAATATAATACAATATAAATCACAGTTTAAAAATCAAAATTAACAGCGAAAGTCCTTCATAAAAAACCATATACTACTATACATCATTAAAATCCATCATTAACCAATCAAGATAATAAAACAATCTAAAAATACAATAAATAGTATACAGGAGCAAAACAGTCAGGACATGTGAGGGAAGGCTTGACGAAATAAATAAGGTTTTTCTTAAATGACTCCAGGGAGGGGGCTAAGCGGAGCTCCTCAGGGAGAGCGTTCCAAGTTGAAGTCCAAAGTCCCTTCAAGAGCATAGTTTGGGGACCACTGTTCTAAATTATGCTAATTGACAAGCACATAAAGTTCTTTGCCAAAACAGATTACATAATACATTGTTTATGCATAGTAGTCATCAAGTGTTTTAAAAATACTCAAATTATGTACAAAATACCCCATATAAAAACATGTACATATTATTGACTTATGCAGATTCATAATAATAATAATAATAATAATAATAATATGTTTTATTTATAAACCGCTATTCCAAATAGATCATAGCGGTGTACAAGAAAATTAT
>NW_024825036.1:0-1620 GCF_019175285.1 Sceloporus undulatus
CTCGAGGGGATGGTTTACGGCAGTTTACTAGCGATAGGGAGACTTTGTGGAACCCTTCTAGATAATCCCTATTCCCACAGGGGAGCAACTGCTGTCACTTTGACAGGGCAGGAAGAAAGCTGCATCGGTACATATCTCTTCAAATAATTTCAAGATTCAGCAATGGGATCCTAATGAAATGCAAACTCCCCCAAGGTAGATTAGCAATTGGCATTGCAAAGCGATTTATAGGCTGTGGGCGAAGCACATCTAGGGACCTTTTGAACAACAACGTTGGATCTTATCACACGAGGCTAAAATGTGGGATTCTAACAGGATAAAAGTGTCACACCGCAATGGTGTGTCTTTTCCGGGGAAGTGCCTTTTTAATCCCCTGATTTCCTCCGTATTGTAGTCTCCTATTCGATGTTGCCATGGCAGTTAAAGTGGAATCATAGTGCTATCACAGTGTAGTGTGAAAGGGCCCTTATCGAGATACATTTATCTCACAACTACACATGTTCTCCTTGCCAGCTTTCATGATAAAATCCTCCTCATTCTTATTATTACAGACGTCAGACTCCATCAGCTGCACTGACAGCGAAGAGCTGGACCAACTGCAGCTGGAAACAGCAGACCTACGTCAGGAGGTCCGGAGGTTAAAGGTGAGTCCAGCCACATCGAAGGTAAGCATGCTTCTGAGCATATTCTTGGTGCCTGTCCACTAAGACTGCAGAGACAACCTTATTTTGTACTCCAGCTTCCCTTGTAGGGATTTATGGAATTTGTAATCCAGAATAGATTTACCGCCACCAAACTCTGGGATTATAGGAGCCAGTGTCTAGTGGCAATGCTTCAGTTTATAAATGGTTGTAACTTCACATTTTCATGGAAGAGGCTCCAGGAGCATTCTCAGCAGTGAGGAGAAAACGACTTCAATTATTTGTCCTCACATGCAAAGATAAAAAAATCAAAAGATATACATGCCTAGTTTACAAAGTTTTAACTGCATTAGTCTTGACAATCAATCTGTAGCACCTTTGAGAGTAACTGAAAGAAAGAAGTTGGCAGCATGAGCTTTCATAGACTTGAGCCTACTTCCTCAGATGCATTTGGTGGAGTGGGAAGCCCAAGGACAGATCTGTACAGCATTCTGAGTGAGAATGTCCATAGGAATGTATGTTCTCTGAGGAGGTAGGTTCAAGTCTATAAAAGCTTATGCTACAAGATCCCTTTGCACGCCTAGTTTAGAGATATATCACACAGTACCAGGTTTAGGAGAGCCAGTGTGGCACAATGGTTTGAGTGCTGGACTATAGTAGTTTGAGTGTTTTAATTTTGATATTGTGATTGCAACAGGACCAAGGCAGTGCCAAGGGTCATGTGATACAGTCCTGAAACAGGACATCTTCAGAAGGCATTGCCTGGATGGATGACACAAGGAAATAGATTGCAATCTCCCTTTCTCTCTTTTCTCCTAGTCTCTTCTGAAAGAGGTAGAGAGCAACAAGAAGTCCATGGAAGAGGAGCTTCAGAGACTGAACCAGGTCAGTCAATGGTTCAATGGTTGGATTGAACTCCTTGGTTTGATTGGCTCCATTGTGCAAATAATGAACTGATCAAGTCACAGTCACAACTCAT
>NW_024825037.1:0-1620 GCF_019175285.1 Sceloporus undulatus
AGTGATGTAAATCTCTGGCATGAAACAGTATCACTTGTCACCAATCTATAATTTGCCTTTCTGCCTCTGATGAATGGGGAAAGGTTCAAGGGCGATTTGAAACAGTCACCTAGGAATTAGCCTTTCACCGATTATGCTGGGCATTTACAAAGATGTACATGAAAAACATACCGTAACTTGATTTATGTTTAAGCCAATGGAGTTTAGATATCAGGTGCTATTTTGATCGGAACAGTAATTAGATAGGATCATAGAATCATAGAATAATAGAGTTGGAAGAGACTGCAAGGGCCATCCAGTCCAACCCCCTGCCATTCAGGAAATCCAAATCAAAGCATCCCCGACAGCTTGCATCTATTGCTCCGGGTCCTAGTCTCTGGAGCAGCAGAAAACAAGCTTGCTCCCTTCTCAATATGACACCTCTTCAAATATTTAAACAAGGCTATCATATCACCTCTTAACCTTCTTTTCTCCAGGCTAAACAGTCCCAGCTCCCTAAGTCGTTCCTTATAGGGCATGGCTTCCAGACCCTTCACCATTTTAGTCGCTCTCCTTTGGACATGCTCTAGTTTCTCCACATCCTTTTTAAATTGTGGTGCCCAGAACTGGACACAATATTCCAGGTGGGGCCTGACCAGAGCAGAATAGAGTGGCACTATTACTTCCCTTGATCTAGAGACTATACTTTTATTGATGCAGCCTAAAATTGCATTGGCCTTTTTAGCTGCTGTGTTGCACTATTGACTCATGTTCAACTTGTGGTCTACTTGGACTCCCAGATCCCTTTCACATGAAGTTTCATATATCTGTGCATTTCATTTTTCCGCCCTAAGTGCAGGACCTTACATTTCTCCGTGTTGAATTTCATTTTGTTAGCTTTGGCCCAGCTTTCTAGTCTATTCAGGTCATCTTGAATTTTGATCCTGTCCTCTGAGGTATTAGCTACTCCCCCTAGTTCCGTGTCATCTGCAAATTTGATGAGTATGCCCCCAATTTTGTCCTCCAAGTCATTGATACAGATGTTGAATAGCACTGGGCCCAGGACAGAGCTCTGTGGGACCCCACTGGTCACTTCTCTCCAGGATGAAAAGGAGCCATTGCTGAGCACCCTTTGGTTTCGGCCAGTCAACTAATTACAAATCCATGTAACAGTTGCCTTGTCTAGCCCACATTTTACAAGCTTATTTGCAAGAATATCATGGGGAACTTTGTCAATGGCCTTACTGAAATCAAGATATACTATATCCACAGCATACCCTTCATCTAACAAGCTGGTAATTTTATCCAAAAAAGAGATCAGGTTTGTCTGGCATGACTTGTTTCTCTGAAACCCATGTTGACTTTTTCTGATTATGGAGTTGCCATCTAGATGTTCACAGACTCTCTGTTTAATGATCTACTCCAGAATCTTTCCTGGTATTGATGTCAGACTAATTGGACGATAATTGTTGGGATCCTCTTTTTCCCCCTTTTTTGAAGATGGGGACAACGTCTGCCCTCCTCCAGTCTGCTGGGACTTCTCCTGTTCTCCAGGAGTTCTCAAAGATTTTTGCCAATGGCTCCAATATTACATTTGCCAGTTCTTTTAATACCCTTGGATGGAGTTCATCTGGTCCTGGA
>NW_024825038.1:0-1620 GCF_019175285.1 Sceloporus undulatus
TTTTTTCACTTTCCCTAAGAGAGATCTGGAGGCCATAAAAAGATCTATTCTGGACCATGACCTATGTGCTCCCGAGTAAAATGTAAACCCTGGTTTCTCATCATATTTAAATGACCATAAATCTTCCAAATCATGTTCCCGCATCATATCAAAGCAGCTTTGGGGTAACCTCCCCTGCGATTCCTTCGTTTTCCTTTCCAATTTTCTATCCCTTTTCACTTTCAAGACCCCATTAAAATCTCCTGCTATAATTACTTTCCCTTTATCACAATACATCAAATCCTCATTGAGTTTTTGGAAAAAGGGGTCTTTCTTTTGAAGGGGTCCATAAATGTTTACCACCACAATTTCTTCCTCCCCTGTATTAATTTCTACAATTACAAACCTACCCTCCGGATCCGACTTTATTTCTTTGGTCTCCCACTTTTTATTGACAAAGATTACACATCCCCGCTTTTTCTTGTTACTTGATGAAATAAAACTATTGCC
The DNA here is from genome assembly GCF_019175285.1 of Sceloporus undulatus. NCBI lineage: Eukaryota > Metazoa > Chordata > Lepidosauria > Squamata > Phrynosomatidae > Sceloporus > Sceloporus undulatus. The sequence continues at coordinate 490 of NW_024825038.1, forward strand.
CAGCTTAGGGTTTCTTAAGTATTTTGACTCTCCTGTCCTTATCTTAGTTTCCTGCAAGCAAACCACGTCATATCTTCTTTTTTCTAAAAGATGGAAAATTTGCTTTCTCTTTTTTTCCCTGTTCAGCCCCCCTACATTCCAAGATGCAAAAGACAACATCCTTACCACCGATTAATAACAAACAAAGGAAAAACAATATATATATATATATATATATATAACAGTATGTTTCACCTTCCGTGGGTACTTCTATTTCAACCCAGCAGTCTGCGTCGTTAGCTCCTTCTCATTAATAGGTAAACCTCCTTTCTGAGTTTCTTTTGGGGGATTCCCCCCTAAATCCAGCAAGTCCTTATTTTTGGTGACCCCAGCTTCACTAACTACCGCGGGATTTGTGTCTATATTTCTTTGTTCTCCATTCTCTTCATTCTGCGTTATCCTTCTGTAGAATTCTTTCGCTTTTCCAATAGAGTCTATTTTCATCCTTCTTTCTTTGTACGTAAACACTATCCCTTCCACATTTCCCCACCTATAACTTATGTTTTTCCTCTGTAGTACAGATGTTAAAAATCTGTATTGTTGTCTTTGTTTTAATATGCCCAGGGGTAGGTCTCTGTAAATCTCCAATTCTACATTTCCAATGATCAATCCTTCGGCAAAGTTTTTTTGTATAATTTTTTCTCTTATCCTGGAATTATTAAAACACACCGCAATGTCCCTCGGTAGGCTCTTTTCCTGCGCTGTCTTGGAAAAAACCCGAAATAATTTGTCAATTTGAGTGTTCAACAAGTCTATAGGAGTATCAAGAAAATCTGCTAATGCTGGAATAATTATTTCTTCCAGATTTTCTTCCTCTAGTTCAGGAAGGCCTCTAATTTTAATCGCCCTGTCCCTCTGCTTTTTCTCCTGCATCCATAGGATTTTTTCCTCTTTGCTTTGACGCTTCTCGATCTCCTCAATTTTATTGTCCAATTCTTCTGTTTTTTTGGCCGTGGCTTGGGCTTCTTCTCTAATTTCCCGGATCTCTTTATTCAAACAATCAATTTTTCTAGCCAGTCCATGTATCTCTGACTGCATATCTGATCTAATTTCTTCTCTTAAATTCTTTTGTTCATCCCTTATCTCCGCCTT
>NW_024825039.1:0-1620 GCF_019175285.1 Sceloporus undulatus
CCTCAGCTATTTCCTTCCCTCTTTCTTGATTCCACTTTCCTTCTTCCCTTCCCTTTCTTTTCTCTTCCGTCCTTTCTTTCCCTCCCCCTCTCTCTTTCTCTCTCGTTCCCCCAGCTGTCTCTTTCTTTCTTTTCTTTTCTTTCCTTCCTTCCTGGGCTTTCCTGGTCTAGATTTCCTCCAGTGAGCTTCCCCTGAGGCTGAGACAGTGTGGCCTCCCGCCCCAATCCTGCTTTTCATATTGTCGGGAAGGTATAGCTCCCCCAGGAGATTTAGAAAGACCGCATTAGGAATAGGACTTTGCTGCTTTTGGGAGGAGGAGGATCTAGGTTGCAACCTTCCTCACGGAGAGTAAGGCCCCGAGGCCCCGATCCTGTTCTCTCTCGCGTTGCAAGGAAGTTGGGGGGGGGGAGAATAAAATAAATGCCAAACCTGCCGCAGAGAAGTCGGGTTTATTTTTATTGTATTTTCTTTAAGTCAAAGAGGTCCAGATATGGTTTACTCGGGAGTAAAGAGCCCCAGGTTGCTTCGACCCAAGTGCAATTTTCCTCGAAGCTTGATTTATTCTATCTGTCTGTCTGTCTGTCTGTCTGTCTGTCTGTCTGTCTATCTATCTATCTATTCGGAAGTCAACTATTAAGGCGTCGGAACGAATAGGGCTAAGGCTGCAGTTTTGGGGCTAGATTGGAAGGGTTTTGTTTTAATTACCCTTTAGTTTTGTAAAGCTGGGGGGCAGTGAAAGAGGGCAGGATGGCAGTTGGGGGTGACTGGCAACAGGAGACATCGCCTTTTGGGGTCCCACCCTAAAAAAAAACCCCAAACCGACCCATTTACTGAATCCGACATGCTTTTGCAAGTCAAGCTTTGCATCCGTTCCCTAGCTCTCCTTTCCGCGAGGGTCCCTAGGAGGCAGAGGCAAATAAGGAAATCCCCCCCCCCATAGAAATCCCCACAACTGGATTTCTATGGAATTGCAGGGCTGGGTGTGTGTTGTGTGCAAAAAACGCACACACAAAGGGACACTTTCACACCGCAGGTTTCGACCGGCCGCTTTGAACGCAGCTTGCTTTCCTTTTCCCTTTGCTGATCACACTTATTGAAGTTCTCTTCATCTTTCCTCTCTCCAAATACACACGTGTGTGTGTGTGTGTGTGTGTGTGTGTGTGAATTACAATACACGTGTAGGACGGGAATGCATGCAATAGGAATGGATAGATAGATAGATAGTTCTCACAGAAACACTTCCCTACCGCCTCCCTGGCTTCCAAGCGTTTGAATTCAAGTCCAGCCAAGCAGTTTTAGATTCCCATCCTTCCTTATGAAAGAAAGGAAGGAAAGAAGGACGGAAGGAATGAGAAGGAGGAGGAAAAGAAAAGATCCGAACGGTCTCTGATGCTTTCTTTTCCCGGTTTCAACATTGCAAACCTTATTTCCCACCACCGCAAGTCTGTTGAGATGATGATGATTAATATTATTATTAAATATTATTATTAAATATTATTATTATTATTATTATTATTATTATTATTATTATTATTAATTTTGGCAGCACCCCCATTATTAACCTAGGGGTCGAAGGGGAAATTTAGGAAGTAAAATAGAGAGAGAGAGAGAGAGAGAGAG
>NW_024825040.1:0-1620 GCF_019175285.1 Sceloporus undulatus
CATCCATAGTCTTTTGTGGGGTTTTCAGACTATGTGGCCATGTTGTAGAAGAATTTATTCCTGATATTTGATCTGCATCTGTGGCTGGCATCTTCAGAGAATGGTAACGTGAAGGTGTATGGGGTATATATACTGTGTGACACTTGGTTGAGAGGACATTATTTACATGTTAACCTGTGTGTTGATCTGTTGGTGAATGGCAACAACCAAAAAATCCAGCAAATTGATTCAAACTTCCCCTTTGGCCTGCTGGAACCAAATCATTTTGAATAAATTCATTTGTGAATGGGAACCACAAGTGAATTATTTTGGAGAGGGAGAATGTGATCGAGGAAAATGTAGTAGGAATCACGTTCCACTGTCAAATTGATCCATCAATTTGGATTGCACACCAATTTATCTGTAAGTGGGAATGAGGCCAGTATATCAAATAGAACAATAAGAAGGGGCATATATGTTTTGTTGTTCAGTATCAATGGGAGAAAACAATATTTGTCTGGCCTTTTAACTATTCTGTCTTTCTTGGGGGGGGGGGAAGCTTTCAGAGGTTAAATCAAATTTTATAATATTGTCTAGACTCAAGCACAGAATATCTATCTATCCATTCCAAATTCTGTATTCAAAGCACTCTTCTTGGATCCAAAACAACTTCCAAGGCCACCACCATTTCCCAGTCTTCTGATAATTTCATTGCCATCTCTTTCTTTTTTGGATCTAAACCAAGGTAGGGCACGCTTTAGGACTGATGGTCAGGCAGTGTTATTCCCACATATTAATGCTGACATTTTCAATAAAATAAAATACGTTCTAAAATGCCAGTGTTTTAATATGGTAGGTAAATTCATTATTTTTGTTAAAAATGTTTTTATCATTAGGTCTTTCAGAGGTGCCTCATGTTGTAAACTGCCTTGAGTGTTATGTTGTAATAGAGGAGGAATATAAATAATTGTTTAAAAAACCAACAAAATAAATAGTGGCTGGAATTCATGATCACATTTCATTTTAATAAAAACCCTCTTCTTGGACAAAGAAGTGTGCAAGACAGTTTTTGCTCCATCATTTGTGAAACAGAGTTCACCATATCTAATTTATGTGTTCAATAATGTAATGGGGGGAAATAAAATATGAATTAAATTTTTTCTTTAAAGAAAATGGCGATAAGGATACCAAAATGAAAGTGGTGTGGGACGCTGGAAAAGCATTTGTAAGGGGTTTACTCATACAAAGAATGATAGAACTGAATAGGTCTGAAAAACAAAGAGATAAAATTAAAAGCGGAACTTAAAGAAAAAGAGCAAGAGCTACTAGTAAGGAAAAGGAAAAAAGAGAAAGAAAGAATACAAAGAGAAATTAAAATTTTACAAGGACAGTTGGAAAAAAAATAGCAGAAGATATAGCTTACAAGCTGCAAAAACAGAAACAAAACCATTTTGAAAATGCAAATAGGATAAGTAAATGGTTGGCATATAAGCTTAAAAAAGAAAAAATAATAATAACTAAAATCAAATTAAATAATATGGAAATATGCGACCACAAAAATATCCAAAAGGCTTTTGTCTCCTTTTTTGAAGACTTATTTACGGAAAAAGGAAATAAACTCAATGATAATCAGATAAAGGA
>NW_024825041.1:0-1620 GCF_019175285.1 Sceloporus undulatus
TCCTTCCTGGTCCCTGCGGGGGCCAGGAAGGAGGCGAGGCCCCGATCCTGGCCTCTGATCACGGCGAGGCCTGGGGCCCAGGCGAGGAGGGAAAGCCTCCTTAAGTGGAGGCTTTCCCTCGCCGCTCGGCCTCCGCTCCCTGCCACGATCGCGAGGGAAAATGTAGGACAAAAGTTTCAAATGTAAGACAAAAGTTTCAAATGTAGGGCACAGTTTTGTGTGTCCTACATTTGAAAATTTTGTCCTACATTTCCCCCGGTTTGGAGGTCTGGCACTATGGCAACCCTACCTATAGGCCTGGTAGAGACTGGCACTATGCGCTGGTCTGGGGCCAATTTTATGACTCGGGAGCCTCTGCATGCTCCTGAGCCCTACTGCGCTGCCTAGGTGCCATTTTGGTGCGCGTGTTCGCATTGCATATGCCGATGACGTGCCTCATGCACCATGTCCAAACGACATCACCATGCCACTCCAGGGCGCTAATGGCACCTCGGCAGCAGCAGAGAAAGCTGCATTTTGCTGTTCCTTTGCTGCAGCAACGATCCGCGCCTCGTCACCTCTTTCTGCCTGTCTGTATCCCCCCTATAATTGTTTTCCCTGGAAGCATGGTTTATGGACTGCTACTTTGAGCAGCACTGTCATGTGCCACAGACTAAGATTACCAAGGGTGAAGTCTTCAAAGTTTGTTGTTTTTATTATTGTGTGCCTTCAAGTCATTTCTTATTTATGGCAATCCTAAGGCAAACTTATCATGGGTTTTCTTAGCAAGTTTCTTCAGAGGAGGTTTGCCATTGCCTTCCCTTGAGGCTGAGACAGTGTGACTTGCTCAAGGTCACCCAGTGGGTTTCAAGGACGAGTGGGGAATCGGACCTGCTTTCCAGAGTCAAGAGTCCAACTCTCAAACCTTAAAAGTCCTTACCGGCAACTCATTGAATTTAGTTGGGCTTATAGTATACACAAATGTCTCTCCATCTAACATTATCTGAAGCAAGCTTACTTTGTTTCTATTTCCTGCATCAATGATTTTTAAACATTAAAATGATGCAGAAGCCTGATGTTCTCTCTTTCCTGAAAACCATATGGTGGTAAGCCCCTAAAATGAGGACGAGACAGACATCTGCATAAAACTGATTAGATCTTGGTTGATTGTTAATATCTATTTCACTTCGTCATCAGTTAATGTTTAAATTTCTCAAAAGTGTGAATAGGTGTAATCTCATTTTTCTGGGTTTTTTCCTTAAAATCCCAACAGGGGCATATCAGTTTCGTTTCAATCTGGTCTTTCATCAACTTGATGGGATTACTTTGTGAGATTTAGAAATAAATTGGGTGTGTTTCTTTTTATCTTCATAGCTTGATGTAACAATTTATATGTTTTCTGTCAGTCATAACAGTCTAATCTGAACAAAGCCCTAGTGGAATTTACTCTTGAGTAAACATGTATAAAACTGCCAGTTTTGCTGCAAGTTCCCCTTAGAATTAGATGCATGTGGTTTACACCCAGTTTAAACCACGATACTCCCATGTTTCAAGATTATATCATAGAATAAATTCCATTGTAACAAATGCACTATATTTGTGAATTCTGTGGCTTATTTGGATTCAGAATACATGTTTTGT
>NW_024825042.1:0-1620 GCF_019175285.1 Sceloporus undulatus
AAGAAACCAGTTGTTTGTTGTGGGTAAAGTGTTTGTTTTACAATTCTCTGTCTTCTCTGGAAAGGATGCAAAGAAAAGGAACCCAAAAAGGGAGGTTAACTCCTAAGAATATTCAATCAATCTCCATGAAACTGCCTTACTTCTCCTGCGCAGAGCCTCCCTGTCTCCAGGTGGCGCTGCTTCCCTCTTTCTTCCTCCCAGACGCAAGGCTGAGGCCCCGCCCCCCTCCCAGACACAGAGACCCAATGGAAGGCAGGGAGAGGTGGGAGGGGCTAAGGGCAGAGCCATGCTAATTTGGGACCAATGGGGAGCCGGGAAAACGTGTCCTTTCTTTAGTTGGTCTTGTAATTCCAGTGCCATGGCCTGCAGTTGGAGCTGTTTCCTTCCGAAGAGGCTGAAGCTCCGCCTCCCTCCCAGCAGCCAGGGAACTCATACAAGAGGAATAGTGGGCGGGGTGAGGGGCGGGGCCATGCAAATCTTGGACCAATTGGAAGGGAGGATAGACTCAAAGTCTCTCCTGGGGCTGAAAGGTGCCCCTGGAGGCAAGGCTGCAAGGGCAGGGAGGGCATGGCTGGGGGGCCATGGAGAGGTCAGTGGGTGAAGGGGGCTTCTGGGGCCGGAGGGGGAGCGGAGGTCAAGGCAGAAGGAGGGAGGGCTGGGGCCAGGCCAAGATCTAACTCTGGCCTGGAAGGACGTCCCAAGGAGAGGGGGGTCTAACCCAAGGAGAGGTGAGCATAGATACATTTGCATTTACAATAGTGCATCCTAAATCCTGACATCCAGATGTTGTTGTTTTATGCATTGTGGTTTTTTCTCCCAGCCTTTTTGTATCTTGTTGCAACAATGAAGGCAGCAGAGCCTTCTTTCCTGGTTTCCTGCTCTGTTCTTTAAGAGGCTATCCTTGAGGACGCCTTGAGCCTTGATGGACTTTGCAGGAGCCCTCTCAGAGTAAAAGAGGGGAGAAGAAGAGGCCTCTGTGGAAGATGGGATCTTCCTGGTATACGGAAGATCTTCGGGCAAGGAAGCGGGTTCTGCGACGACTAGAGTGCAAATGGCAGAGACACCAGCGCTTAGCTGATAAGGCTCTCCTAGCTTCCCTTTTGGAGGACTATGGAGAGGCGATAGACGCAGCAAAGAACGCGTTCTATGCTGCGCGTATCGCGTCCGCGGAGTTGCGTCCAGCAGAGCTGTTCAGAGTAGTGAGGGAACTTACGCAGCTTCCCTCCTCCCTGAACCCTATTTTGGAACCATCTAAGGCCTGCTGCGACCAATTTAACAACTTCTTCGCGGATAAAACCTCTCGGATAAGGGCTGATCTCGATGCCATTGTTGGGTCAGAAACCAGTGTAGAGGTCTCCTGAGCTTCCGTGGACTCAATTAGACTGGATCACTCTGAGTCTGTAAGTACCAAGGATGTGGACAAGATCCTTAGAAGTGTTAGGAAGACAACCTGCTCTCTCGATCCCTGTCCCTCATGGCTAGCGGCTCAGGGGGGATCGGTGGTAACTACCTTGTTACGCCGAATAATAAACACATCATTCAGGGATGGGCAATTTCCATCTGATTTGAAAACGGCTATCGTAAAACCATTGTTAAAGAAGCCCTCCCTTGACCCCCTGA
>NW_024825043.1:0-1620 GCF_019175285.1 Sceloporus undulatus
AGATTTCAATTGAACATTCGAAGGAACATCTTGATGGTAAGAGCAGTTGAGCAATGGAGTCAACAGTCTCAGAAGGTTGAAATCTTTAAAAAGGGGCTGCTGGATAGCTACTTGCTGAGGATGCTCTATCTGGAGATCCTGCACTGAGCAGGAGGCGGATGTGCTCTCCTGCTTTTGAGAGATGTTTATAAAACATCCCAGTTTCTTTCTCCTCCTCCCACTTTCCCTTTTTATCATTGGCTTACTTGAATTGCTGCAAACTGAGGTCAACATTAAATCAATAAATGAACAGAAAGAAAAAAGCAGTTTGCACTGAATTAACTCAGCAAGAGGAGAGGAGGGGGCAGAAAATTGCCCTTCCCAGGAGGCTCAGGCAAAAGCAAAGTGCTGCAGCATCTCCCAGCTTGCTTGTTCTTCCACATTACTAAACTTTGCCATCCTGACCACACTGTTAAGCTGTTTGACCATTCATATTCCAATTTCCTTTCCCTCAGCCTTGCCAAGTGAAGGAAACAGCCTGCAAGCAGAGGACATGGCTTCCACCCACAGCAAAACCTGAATATTCGAGTTTCTTCCTCCCACACATGAATCCCTCAGCAGGCAAAGGAAAGCTTTTCCTCCAAACAATGGTAAGATTCAAGTTTCTTCTTCCCTCTCACAGTCCCCCTTCTGAGTAAGCAACATGGAGACTGCCGTTACTTTCTCCTCTTTCCGCTCCCCAAACTAGGCATGTAAAAGAAAACCTGTTCACTTACTCTTTCTTACCACTCAAAATGTCCAAACAAACTTAGTCTCTCACCTTACCTTCATTCTCTTGTTTTTCTTTCCTTGTTTCCCAACTGTGCAACAGCACAGGTGCGCTTGGAGAGGTGTGCATTGTGGGGGAGACATTTATTGATTCATTTATTTCTGGAGAAGCTTCTAAATTTGAAATGCTGTAAACTGAGACGGCGTAAATTGAGATGCACCTGTATTCCTTCAACCGAAGGATCGCTGAAGCATGGAATTTTTTTTTAATCATTAAGGATGTGTGAATCATTTTCTTTCTATTGTTATTTTCTGTTCTGCAAATATTCCAATCAGAAATCCATCCCATTTCTGTATCGGTCTACAGCGACTCAAGCAACAACAAATGTACATAATTTGCATTCATTTTTCATAAATCTCTTAAAGTAGAATGTGCATGGGTTGACCCGTTTTCATACGACCAGCATAGTATTGTGGTTTTAGGGTTGAACTATGACTCTGGAGAACAGGGTTCGATTCCCAGCTCAGCCATGTAAACCCACTGGGTCACTTTGGGCAAGTCACACTGTTTCAGCTTCAGAGGATGGCCATGGCAACCCTCCCTCTGAAGGAAGTTGCCAAGTAAATCCCATGATAGCCTTAGGGTTGCAATGTCGGAAACAACTTGAAGGCACACAACAACAGACAACAAACACATTTTTGTACACAAATTTACTGATTGGATATGATTTTTCGGGGTCTCTCTGACTCTTGCATGCTTTCTTTCCGGTGCTTCTTAAAGGTGCTGCATGATCACTTTGCGTAATGTTTCTGACAATATGTCACCCAAATAATAATAATAATAATAATAATAATAATAATAATAATAATAAT
>NW_024825044.1:0-1620 GCF_019175285.1 Sceloporus undulatus
AAATCTGTTTCTTCCAAGACTGCTTGGAATTGAATGGCGACTGTCTTTTCGATTACCTTGCCTAAGAATGACAAGAGCCAAACTGGCCTGTAATTTTTTCTGTCCAGGCGGTCAAGCGAAGGCTTGTTTAGAAATAGTTTAACCACTGTCTCTTTGAGGCAAGATGGAAGACAGCTTTCCATGAAAGATGCATTAGTTACGTCTTTAGCAGCATCTTGATGGTATCTCCTCCTGGACGGCCAGCCAAGATGGGCAAGGATCGAGAGAGCAAGTCGGCTTTTTCATACTCCCAAGGAGCTTGTCCACATCCTCTGTACTAACTGACTCAAATTGATCCAGAACAACAGTCTAGGGAGAGGCTCTGGATTCCTCTCCTGTCGCCTCTGTCGTAAGGCCAGCATCCAAATTGGCTCTTATCTGAGAGATTTTGTCTGCAAAGTAGTGATTAAAAGCATCACAGCAGGCTTTTGTAGGATCTAATAAAGAGTTCTAATAAAGAGGGCCATTTGAGTCAAGTCCCTTACAACCCTGAATAGCTCTGCAGGATGAGTCTTTGCAGACGCAATAGATGCAGAGTAGAAGGACTTCTTAGCTGCATCTATTGGCACTCCATAGGATTTAAGAAAAACTCTTATCAGGTATGAGTTGATATTTCTGCCTGCGACGCTCAAGCCGTTGTCCAGCCCCCTTCATTATTTTGAGAATTTGAGTATACCACAAATTGTGATTTGAAGCGGGTTGGAAAGGGTACTTGGGAGCAATAATGTTTATAGCTCTGGTAAGACCGTTGTTCCAAGTATTGACCAGAGCTTCAACAGAATCGCCAGCATTACCAGCCATCAAACCGTCTAAGGCCTCTGGGAACCTCTTGGGTTCCATCAACCTTTGAGGGCAGACCATTTTAATAGGTCCTCCACCCCCGAGGGGGGGAATAGTGGCTTTCAGCCCAACCTTGACCAGGAAATGATCCATGGTCCATGACAATGCAGAGATATTGATTACCTCTGCCCATGGATGTGCCTGTTCTGTACAGAAGAGCACATCGAGAGCATGACCTGCACAGTGCGTGGGCTCAGAGACTATCTGGGAAAGGCCCATGTTTGTCATGGTGACCATGGACTCCCGATCTGCACCAGATACGTTCCTTAAACCGGCCTCGAGGGAGATGTTGAGGTCGCCCAGGACCAAAAGCCTAGGCGACTCCAGCAGCAGCTCTGAGACCAGTTGTGTCAGCTCCGCTAGGGAGTCTGTTAGCAACAGGGTGGACATTAAACCAACAGAATCCCCAGACTTTCCCTAGTCTTTAAGCTGAGGCAAATACATTTGATGCGGTCCATTTTAGGATTGGTATCCTGGCCAAAGCAAGATTGTCTTTATGGACCAAAGCGACGTCCCTTTACCTGTTCACTGACGGAGAACCCGGCTGGTAAGGCCTGAGCCCAGGTGGCTGAGCTATCATCACCCAGCCAGGTCTCCGTGAAACAAGCCAGGTCAGTCTCTTCGTCCAGTAGGCGATCTTGGACTATTTGCGTTGTATTTTTGACTGACCTGGCATTACACAAGAGCAGGGAAAAGTTCTGTAGTTGGTTTAGTATGGTCTCCAGCTCTTTTGGGATAGCA
>NW_024825045.1:0-1620 GCF_019175285.1 Sceloporus undulatus
TATTATTATTATTACTATTGAATGATCTTAGCATCACCATGGAAAAGGTGCAGAGAGAGTTGGTCATGTCCTGCCTCTGAGGCTGAGAGAATGTGACCCTCACAAAAGAGAATGTGGGGAAATGAGGATCTGCTGAACTTTTCCCCTGCCATTCATTCGCTTCTCCTTTTGTCTCTTGTCCCTTTAGATTGCAAGCCTGAGGGCAGGGAAACGAAGGCTTTTCGGGTTACGAAAGCGGCCGCGGAACGAATTATTTTCGTAACCCGAGGCACCACTGTAATTTGTAAGCTGCTCTGATAGCCTTTTGGCTGAAGAGCTGGGCATAAATTATTATTATTATTTGACATCCCCCTTTGACATCCCCACCTCTTTCTTCTCTTTTATTATTATTATTATTATTATTATTATTATTATTATTATTAACCTTTATCCCCACCTCTTTCTTCTCTTTTATTATTATTATTATTATTATTAACCTTTATTTATGAAGCGCTGTAAATTTACACAGCGCTGTACATGCAATCTTTTTAGTTAGACGGTTCCCTGCCCTTTTGTGAGAATTTGAATGGCAGAGCATGATGTAAAGTGGAGAAGGCTCCCTCTTTTTGTTCTGTGAGTGAGAAAAGATGGGGGGTAAATCACACTAACAAAGGAAATAGCCCCTGGTAAAAGCCAGGATGAATGGTAGCTTTTCTTACGCAAAATACCCAAACCCTGGAGGTCGAATTTGTCAGCTCACAGTTTCTCTCTTCCGTTCATTTTGATATTATTAAAAATAATATTCTTACTCATTGATCGAGAAGTGCTCAGAATTTCTTCTCTCTAAAATGTTATAGAAATTGTCGAATTAGGCATATTTCTCCTAATTTTCGAATTTTGGAGAATATTCTTTACATCCCTACTTTCAAAGCCCTCCATGGATTGGCCCCTCCTTACTTATCTGCCCTTCTTTGTCTTTACATTTCTACTCGTACCCTCCTCTCTGGTAGTCAAGGTCTACCAGATTGCCACTGCCCCCTCCCGGATTTGGCCCTTCTCACTTGCTGCCCCTTACTCCTGGAACCTTCTTCCCCCACATGCACACCTCATCACTTCTCTACCCAGTTTCAAAACTGAGTTAAAGACAATATTGTTTAGAGAAGCGTTCCCAGAGGTGAGCCCCTCTGCCCCAGGATGCCTCCTTTTAACCATCCATTAAGAAGCCAAGCCCTCCCTCCAGTCCATCTCCCTTGGTCCAGGCCTCGGAGGTAGAGAAGAACTGCTGGACCTCATTCCCTTCCCCCCCACCACTCCCTTCTCCTTTTGGGTTGTGTCTTTTTAGATCAGGGGTAGGCAACCTTTTTGAGCCTGGGGCCGGGTTGCTGTCCCTCAGACACCCTTGAACCCTTGAAAGGCCAAATCAGGGCTGTAGTGTGTGGATGCCGAGGCCATTCAGCTAGGAAAGGGGTGGCGAGACAAAACAGTCTGTCGAGCCCTTTAGTCTCACTAACTGGGCAATTCCCAATTACCAGAACAAATCTGTTCCCCTGTTGACTACTGAGCAACTGTTCTCTGATCAACAAGGGAACTGCCCATTGATTGCAGTGTCTGCTGCCCCATAAAGAGGAATGGTGCGGTGGG
>NW_024825046.1:0-1620 GCF_019175285.1 Sceloporus undulatus
GCCTAACTTTTTCTGGCTTCTGGTGCCCTTCGTTTCCAGGCGTTCTTTAAGGGTCCTATATGGCTTATAGTGTTTTCACATATTAATATTAACCATGTTTCCATGTTTCGGCAGTGCAAAACTGCAAACTCTCTTTCCAAGAACCCCTAAACAGGTTCTAGGCATCCTATAATAGATCTAATCTATATGCCTAATAGATGGGTGGGAGTCGCTCTGGGTCTGTGGCTTGTGTCTATGCGCAGCCTTGTCCTTGATGCTGGAAGGCCTGGCCTTATGAATCTTTGCCGAGTTGGCTGCAGTTCATTCGAAGGAAGGGAGAAATAGCCGTCCCTTTGCGCTGTTTTCTGCAAAGGGACGACTTTGCAGTGTGTTCTGAATCCATAGAATTGCTTTCTTCTGGGGAGACCCATTCAATCGAAGAGCGTAAGGATGTTGTCTGGGTTTCCAAAAATGTCCTTTACTAACCCTGGGAAAACAGGATGAAACTCCTTTGGAGGAAAAATAAATAAATCCAAGGAAGATTAAATTAAATAAATGGAAAGAAAGAAAGAAAGGAGTAGAGAGATTAAATAAAGGAGCAGACAGATTAAAATAGCAAAGAGACAGACTAGCAGACTCTTCCAAGCTCGAGACATTGTCTTTTTTGTCAGTAAAGCCCGGTTTCTGTCTGTCGTGGGCCCCTAGCCCCGTCGGGCGGGAGGGAGGGGTGGTCCCATAGGCTCCATAGTAAGCACAAGATGCTGCGGGTAGATGCTTCCGCTAACTTTAATGGGTGTAAAACAGGCCCCTGGGCAACAAAAGAGGGCAGTTGCTTCACTGTCGTAAATGAACACAAAACTACAGCCAACTGGGTTTCTGACTCAACAAACTCTTCCGATCCTTCTCCTCACTCTGGTTAACCTGGCGGCCCTGGGAGACTTAGGGTAGTTCCCCGTCGGGGTTCTCTGAGTAGGCGGATGTGACCCTTGGCGGCTGACCGGGGCTAGCTCGAGATAAGGGCCTCAACCGGCCTATGCTATCCCAAAACAGGCGGGGTCCAGGGAGGAACACTGTCAAAGCTTGGTAGGGTTCGGGGTTGCTGGCTGTGGGATGTTCGGGGAAAGGAGGTTTCCAACTTTCACCAATCAGACGCGCCTCACCTCTTCAAGAGTGGTGTTGGTGTTGGCCCCTCAGATACCAGTGCGAAATCTCCCCCGAACACGCGTCCCGCGCCCGAGCCTCAATCTCGGCCTTGTAGCCTGTCGGTTCTGGGTTTCTCGGCGTCCTCCTCTCCTCCGGCTCCCCTGCTTCCTCCTCCTCCAGTGCCTCTAGCCTTTCCCCTTTTCTAACCCCTAACTCCGCCTCTCCCTTGGGGCTTCTGTATCCCCCCCCCCAGCTGTTGCTCCTTCTCTAGACCCACTCCCGGCCCCCTGAGTGTCCGCTGGGTCCTCTAGAGGTGGGATCCCAACCTGACTTCTCCCCTTCTTCTACCCTCTGACACTGTCCTTGTAAGGTAATACTTCATCACAGTTCTCTACACCGCTGTAATCGCTGGAATAGCGGTATAGAAATAAATTTGTTATTATTATTATTATAAATGGATAAAATGAGAATTAAAAGCAGTTCCTTGCCTTAGCAGAA
>NW_024825047.1:0-1620 GCF_019175285.1 Sceloporus undulatus
AAAATTCATATCTCCCCCCATATTTTCCCCTTAAAGACGGAGATATACTCCATTTGATTGCTCTGTCTTTTTAATTCAACCCACTTTATATCATGGTTATATTCTGCCTCTATCATTCTTAGCCATTGAACCGCCTCAAAATATCATTCGAGGGATGGAGCTCCCCATCTTCCATTACTTTGAGGCTCATATACAATAATAATGCCTTAGATAGTCTGGCTTTTTTGTTCCCTGATATCCGTTTTAATATTGACCTTTCCCTTTTCTTTAAAACTTTACTAGGAATTATTTCTGGGATCGTTTGAAATAAATATAAAATCTTTCATAGTACCATCGTTTTAAACATTCTAATTTTTGTTAACATTTTCCCATTTTTACTTTTCCATTTAGAAATCTGATTATTAATTTCCCCCTTAATTGATCATAATTACCTTGTACAATATTATCTAACTTAACTGGTAAATTTACACCTAAATATCTCACATTTTTAATCCCCAATTTCAATCCTGACACAATTTGGGTTTCTTTTTCTTCCGGCCAATTCGTCTTCATAAACATTGTCTCTGATTTATCCATAATTAAAGTTAAGCCCAGAAATGTTTCCAAATGTCTGAAATATTTCCAGTAACTTGATTGCAGCTTCATTCGGTTTCTGTGTCATTATCAGAGGATCATCATCTGCAAATGAATCCAACTTCATCTCTTCTTTATCTATTTCATGGCCCTTTATCTATTCTGATCCCGAATCATATTTGCAAACGCTTCCATTGCTAATATAAGTAATAAAGGGGAAAGTGGGAACCTTGCCTTACTTCACTTTTCATTTTAGATTTCCTTGATTTATCATGATTTGTGCTTCTATATCATTATATATTTCTTTGATGGTTTCACTAAACCTTTTCCCTTAATCCAAAATCCCTACAGATTTTATATAGATATTCATGGTTTATTGAATCAAATGCTTTGTAAACATCTAGTTTCATCAAAGCTAATTTATTTTTGTATTGTTTGGCATGATGTAGTATATTAAATATATTCCTTATTGGTTCATAAATATATCTGCCTTCCTCAAATCCATATTGTTCTTCTTTAATTAAAGTAGGTAAATATTATTTTAATCTCTTGGCTAGGATTTTCATAATAATTTTATAATCTTGATTGCTTAATGTGATCGGACGATAAGATTCAGAATTGGCTGGATCTTTATTGGGTTTAAGTATTGGTATAATTTCAGATAGTTTCCATATTTCTGGGATTGTTTTATTATCGAATATTTCATTGTAAATTTTAGACAAAATGCTCACTCAGTTCATTTTTAAAGGTTTTATAAAATATAGATATGAATCCATCTGGGCCAGGAGATTTAAATCCTTTTAAATCTTGTATTACTCTTTCTACCTCATGTTTAGTTATTGGGGAATTAATATGATTACTCTGTATGTCCGTTCTGTCAAGTCTTTCACTTGTGATCCTTTGGTGGGACACAACTTGTGCAGCCCTGCTTTAATAGAGGGCATGTTTATCAAATGTGCAGATGGCACCAAACTAGGAGGAGTAGCTAATACCCCAGAGGACAGGATCAACATTGACAAATTTGAAGTATGTGTAGAGGAGAGCCAC
>NW_024825048.1:0-760 GCF_019175285.1 Sceloporus undulatus
ATATATATATACAGTTGTCCCTCCATATTCGCTAGGGTTAGGGGAACAAGACCCCAATGAATATGGAAAAACCGCAAATAACAAAAACACTGTTTTTACCTGAGAGGACACCTCTCTAGGAATCTCTAGGTCCTCCAGTGCAACTCTGTGGTCAATGCCCAACATACACTGACCATAGAATGGCACTGGAGTAGCTACAAATGGTCTTTCAGTGCAACTTTTAGTTAAAGTTGACTACAGAGTTGCACTGGAGGACCTAGACAGTCCTAGAGAGAACATATTAATGAAATCCGTGAATAATCAAATCCGAAAATATCAAAGCCGCAAATATGGAGGGATGACTGTATTCAATAGCACCAGGGACAAGATGGTGCCTTAAGGGATGCCACAATTAAGCTCTTTTTTTGCTGAGCAACTGTCCCCGAGCCTCACCCTCTGGAATCTGCCCGAGAGGAAGGAACGGAACAATTGCAATGCAATGCCCCCATTCCAAGAGAATGTCATGATCGATTGTGTCAAAAGCTGTCCAACAGCACCAACAGGGTCACACTACCCACCCCCCCCCACCCCCGTCGATGCCCAGATGAAGGACATGAACTAAGGCAACCATGGCAGTCTCAACTCCATAGCCTGCCCTGAAGCCAGTTTGAAATGGATCTAGATAATTGGTTTCTTCCAAGACAACCTGGAACTGAACAGCAACAGCCCTCTCAATCACTTTGCTCAAAAAAGGTAGATGGGAAACTGGCCTATAGCTATT
>NW_024825048.1:860-1620 GCF_019175285.1 Sceloporus undulatus
ATATATATATACAGTTGTCCCTCCATATTCGCTAGGGTTAGGGGAACAAGACCCCAATGAATATGGAAAAACCGCAAATAACAAAAACACTGTTTTTACCTGAGAGGACACCTCTCTAGGAATCTCTAGGTCCTCCAGTGCAACTCTGTGGTCAATGCCCAACATACACTGACCATAGAATGGCACTGGAGTAGCTACAAATGGTCTTTCAGTGCAACTTTTAGTTAAAGTTGACTACAGAGTTGCACTGGAGGACCTAGACAGTCCTAGAGAGAACATATTAATGAAATCCGTGAATAATCAAATCCGAAAATATCAAAGCCGCAAATATGGAGGGATGACTGTATTCAATAGCACCAGGGACAAGATGGTGCCTTAAGGGATGCCACAATTAAGCTCTTTTTTTGCTGAGCAACTGTCCCCGAGCCTCACCCTCTGGAATCTGCCCGAGAGGAAGGAACGGAACAATTGCAATGCAATGCCCCCATTCCAAGAGAATGTCATGATCGATTGTGTCAAAAGCTGTCCAACAGCACCAACAGGGTCACACTACCCACCCCCCCCCACCCCCGTCGATGCCCAGATGAAGGACATGAACTAAGGCAACCATGGCAGTCTCAACTCCATAGCCTGCCCTGAAGCCAGTTTGAAATGGATCTAGATAATTGGTTTCTTCCAAGACAACCTGGAACTGAACAGCAACAGCCCTCTCAATCACTTTGCTCAAAAAAGGTAGATGGGAAACTGGCCTATAGCTATT
>NW_024825049.1:0-1620 GCF_019175285.1 Sceloporus undulatus
GAGAGAGGAGAGGAAAGAAGGAGGCAGGATATGGCTCTTCCCAGGAGGCTGAAGCAAAAGCAAACTGCTGTGCCCTTACTAGCTTGTGTGATCTTTCTTATAAACAACTTTGTCCATCTTGACCACCTTTTGGTGTTGCTTTTCCACATATGTATTGCTTTTCCTGTCTGTGAAATGGGGAATATGGGAGAACATCTCTGGGTCTAAATATGGGGTGGGCCCAGGGGCCCTCAAGCCCACAGTGTTCCCCAGAACAGTTTTTTAAAATTAACTTTTGCCTCTGAAATGTGGCAAGAAATATCTAAATGCGCTATAATTCTTTGGTGGCTAAATGTACTGTATGTGTTGGGATAGTGAGTGTCATAATCCATCCTCTATATCCCAGCCATGGCCTAAATTATATTGTTTATTATACAGTGGTACCCCGGGATACGAATTGACCGCGTTACGAAATTTCCGGGATACGAAAAAGTTAGATAGGAAAAAACTGTTCCGGGTTACGATGTTTTTTTCGGGTTACGAAATTTTTTTCGGCGCGAAATTCAAACGCGACCGCTAGCCGCGCTTCGGAAAAGCCTTTTTCGGCTTGCGAAATGCATCGGGTTACGAACGCCGCGGCGGAACGAATTAATTTCGTAACCCGAGGCACCACTGTATTGTATATTATATTGAAAGGATTCGAGACAAACTGGATCTCGAAGGCAGTAGGTTTTTTTCCCTTGCTGACAGAATTTAAAGTTAATTTCCTGGACTGAATATTGAAGTGATGAAATAATATTTGGGATGAACCATGTACTTTCCTCCCCTTTTGTTTAGTCACTCTCTGGATGAGGGCTATCTTCTGTTGCAGGTGACCTTTGCGGATGTGGCGGTCTATTTCACTGAGGATGAATGGAAACTGTTGACGAAGAAACAGAGACTGATGTACAGTTATGTCATGATGGAGAATTATCAGAATGTAGCCTCTGTGGGTAAGGAACCAGAATCCTTTCTCCTTTCTATGAAGACTGAGGTCCCTTTCATGCTAAATTATCATGGTGCTATTATTCCCCTAGAATTATAGAAGCATAGAGTTGGAACAGACCACAAGGGTCATCCAGTTCAACCCACTTCTGCCATGCAGGAATACACATTCCAAGCACCATCCAGCCTCTGTTTAAAGACCTCCAAAGAAAAGGACTCCACCAAGCTCTAAGGGAGTATATTCTACTGTCAAAGAGCTCTTACTGTCCCAAAGTCCCTAGTAATGTTTAGGTGGAACCTCTTTCTATGTGGCTTGCATCCATTGTGGTGTCTCCTTTTCTCTGTAGCAGCAGAAAGCAAGCCTGCTCCATCATAAATACGACCCTTTCCAATATTAAAACATGGATATCATATCCACTCTTAACTTTCTTTTCTCCAGGCTAAACATACCCAGCTCTCTAAGCCATTCCTCTTAGGGCTTCATGGTTTCCAGATCCTTCACCACTTTGGATGCCCTCCTCTGGGCATGTTCAAACTTTTCAACATCCTTTTGAATTTTGGGGCTCAGAATTGGACACAGGATTATTCCAAGGGAGGCCTGACCAAAGCTGAATAGAGTGGCACTATTACTTCCCTTGATCAAGAAACTATACTCAT